>NW_027497849.1:0-166705 GCF_021521415.1 Bidens hawaiensis
TCGGGGGTAGACGGAGTTTATAAGCAACTGGACCGATCCTCTCCAGGATCTCAAAAGGTCCAATGTAGCGCGGATTTAGCTTTCCTCGCTTACCGAAACGGGGGACTCCCTTCCATGGAGAGACTTTCAAAAGTACTTTATCCCCTACTTGAAACTCCAACGGTTTCCTTCTCATATCAGCATAACTTTTCTGTCTGTCGCGTGCTGCCTTAAGGCGATCCCTTATCTGAAAAATCTTGTCTGTTGTTTCTTGGATCACTTCTGGACCAGTCATTTGCTTGTCGCCCACTTCAGCCCAACACAGTGGGATCTACACTTGCGCCCATATAAAGCTTCAAACGGCGCAGCCTTAATGCTTGTGTGATAACTGTTATTGTAAGAAAATTCAACCAACGGGAGGTGGGTATCCCAACTACCTCCAAAATCGATCGCGCACGCGCGCAGCATATCTTCCAATGTCTGGATCGTTCGTTCGCTTTGTCCATCCGTTTGGGGGTGATAAGCCGTACTCATGTCCAGTCGAGTACCTAACCCCTCTTGTAATGATCTCCAAAACCTTGAGGTGAACCGACTATCTCTATCAGAAATGATGGACACTGGGACTCCATGTTTTGAAACTACTTCTCGAATATACAATCGGGCTAACTTTTCCATCTTAACGGTTTCCTTGATCGGCAGGAAGTGTGCTGACTTAGTTAGCCGATCTACAATAACCCATATCGTGTCATAACCCCCAGGTGTCCTTGGTAGTTTGGTGATGAAGTCCATAGAGATTTGTTCCCACTTCCACATGGGAATTTCTGGCTGCTGAAGCAACCCCGATGGTTTCTGGTATTCAGCCTTTACTTTTGAACACGTCAGGCACTTACTGACATACATCGCGATGGCGCCTTTAAGATTGGGCCACCAATACAGCGTTTTAACATCTTGGTACATCTTGTCTGCGCCAGGATGTACGGAATATCGCGTCTTGTGAGCTTCGTTTAAAACTTGCTCGCGCAATCCTCCCTTGAGAGGGACCCATATGCGGTTGGCAAAATATCGAGTGTTCCCTTTAAGTTCCAAATTCTTAATCATACCCCCAAGGCATTCGTTTTTAACAAACTCTGGTTTCAAGGCTTCTTGCTGAGCGTCTCGGATGCGCGTAGAGAGCTCTGCGTGAATGGTCAACCTTAGAGCCTTGACTCGTAGCGTTTTTATTCGCTCCTTTCTGCTTAGCGCGTCTGCTACCACATTCGCTTTCCCCGGATGATACTTGATCTCGCAATCATAGTCATTCAACAATTCAACCCATCTTCGTTGCCTCATGCTCGGCCTTGGTTCGAGAGTAAACCAAAATGTCATCTATAAACAATCACAAACTTGTCCAAATATGGTTTGCACACACGGTTCATCAGATCCATGAATATAGCCGGCGCATTAGTTAGCCCGAAAGGCATCACTAAGAACTCATAATGGCCATATCTGGTTCGGAAGGCTGTCTTTGGCGCGTCTTCCTCATGGACCCTAAGTTGGTGGTATCCTGACCGTAGATCTATCTTCGAATAATAACTGGATCCCTGCAACTGGTCAAATAAGTCGTCAATCCTCGGTAAGGGGTACCGATTTTTGACTGTCAGCTTGTTCAGCTCCCTGTAGTCAATACACATCCGGAACGAACCATCCTTCTTCTTTACAAACAGTACTGGAGCTCCCCAAGGTGAAAAGCTTGGGCGTATAAAACCCTTATCCAATAGTTCCTGTAACTGATTGGATAGCTCTTGCATCTCAGATGGAGCTAAGCGATAAGGCGCTCGAGCTACTGGCGCAGCTCCTGGGACCAAATCAATACGAAACTCGACTTGTCGCGGCGGCGGCAATCCGGGCAAATCTTCAGGAAACACTTCTGGAAATTCGCGCACTACCGGTAAGTCTCCAATTCTTCGCTCATCTCCTTTCTCTACTACATGCGCCAGGAAGGCGTAGCACCCTTTCCTTAGGCACTTACGCGCCTTTAGGCACGAAATCAGTTTCGTCGCAACTCCCCTCCTTTCCCCTTGAATCATCAAAGTTTCTCCGTTCAACAGTGGAATCCGAACCTGCTTCTCATGACAAACAATCTCCGCGAGATTCTCGACCAACCAATCCATACCTACCACAATATCGAAACTTCCCAAATCTATTGGTAACAAGTTAATATTGAACTCATGACTTCCCATGACTAATACACATTGTTCAGTCCTTTCATTCGCGCATAACTGCCTACCATTGGCTAGTTCTATAGTATAAGGTTTGTCTAGCCTACTGGTCGCTAAGCCCAGGGAGTTTTTAAACTCATGGGATATAAAACTTAGGTCAGCGCCAGTATCAAATAAGACAGATGCATAATGACCGTTAAGCAAAAACGTACCGGTTACCACATTCGGTTCTTCCTTTGCTTCACCCGCGCCGATCACAAAAGCTCTCCCGCGAGCTTGGTTTCCTTTCTGTGGGCAATCCCGACTGAAGTGTCCAGGCTTCCCGCATGCGTAGCAGTTGTCATTGGCTCCAGCTTCTTTAGCACGGCAATTCACCGTCTTGTGTCCTGGTCTGCCACATTTGGCGCACGTGACGTTCGCAGCATTCGCCTTCGTGGTGGTACTTGCATTTGTTGCACCATGGGTAAGGCCCGCTGTATCCTTTCCTTGATGGTTCCGTGGCTTGAATCGCGTAAACCCTTGTGCTTTCCTGCTTTTTGGGCGGTGGCTGCTTGAAGTCTGATCCTCGGTGGGAGTTCCATTTCCTCTTGGAGTCAGAGGTTCGCTGCTCGTTCAAGCGAGCGGATCAACATACCCGCACGAACCGTATCCCTTGTAAGGGTGATGGCTCGCGCAAACCGCCTCGTCAAAGGTCGGAGGTGCGGCGGCGTTGAGCGGGACTCTAACGACAGGAGGTAACCCAAAGATGTACCTCTCGATTTTCTTTTCTTCTGTGTTTGCCATGTCTGGCACCAGCTGGCAAAGCTCGTTGAAACGATTGGTGTAGGCATCGATATCCGTTCCTACCATGGTGTGGTTCCAGAATTCTTGTTGCAAGCTCTGAATTTCTGCGCGAGAGCAGAACTTTCTCATCAACATTTCTTTCAATTCTTCCCAGGTCTTGTGAAGAGCAACTTCTCGCCCCAAAGTCTTTACTTGGAGCTTCCACCAAGACGAAGCTGCTTCTTGGAACATGCAGGTCGCGTAAAGGACCTTCTGGTTTTCACTACATCCGCTGATGGAGAGAACTGTCTCCATCTTGTCAATCCAATTGTAGAGCCCAATGGCTCCTTCGGTGCCTTTGAACGGCCAAGGCCTACAGGCCATGAATGTTTTATAGGAGCATCCTTTGTCCAAGGCTCCTGATTCGGGTTCTGGGGTCTCGTTCTCTTGGCGACCCTGACTAGATTCGGCCTTGCTGGCCTCATGCGTTGCAATCGCCTGCGCGATTATTTCTGCGAGCTCCTCGGGTGTCATGGTAATTCCCTTGGCTCTGGTTGGAGGCATTCTTTTCATAAAAAGAAAATATAACAAACTTAGCGCATGTACTCAGAGCACATAATGTTCTTATCTCTAGACACTGTGACCCGTGTTCCTAAGTGCGTGTGTGATTTTTCTTTTGAAAATATTCTTTGAAAAATATTTCATGCGATTCCCCAAAGGTTATAGTCTAGGTTAAAAACTTCTTTTCCTAGTTCGCTATAACCAGTGCTCTGATACCAATCTGTCACACCCGGCCCTGAGCGGCGGAAACAGCCGGGCGCGCACGAGTGGGGATTGATAATTAAGCACGGGCCATTGCAAACATTCAAAGATTTTCATTGCGCAAGAAATGTTTAATACATTACATTGTTTAAAAGTTACATAAAAACATCCAAGTATAACAACTGTTGAAGATTTCCAAGCCATATCCCCTTGCGCGGCGGGAACAACCACGCGCATCGAAGGGATAGAACTAAAATCTTCCAAAAAGCTAGTTTTAGATGTTCAGCGTGAGGTGCTCTAAGTGTGACTCCATGCGCTACCTAGTTATCTCCTGAAAGGACACGTAAAAACATTTGAATCAGTATAAACTGAGTGAGTTCACAAGTTTTAGTAACTTGATAAATCGTATTGCATCAATCATTCTGAAACATAATTCTGTTATCATCATTAAAACACATGCTTGGTAAAACATAGCTCTATCAACATATTCTGATAAAATCGTTCCGCGGGTTACGCGCGAACATTTCTGGGAACTGTGCTCGTCTGTGTAAGTGGCGCTGCCACTACGAGCTAAAATAACGTAATATCGTCCCGCGGGTTACGCGCGGACACTTCTGGAAAACTGTGCTCGTCTGTGTAAGTGGCGCTGCCACTACGAGCGAATATATGCTGTAATACCGTCCCGCGGGTTACGCGCGGACGTTGTGCCGGAAAACAAGGCGCTCGTCTGCGTAAGAGGAGCGACCTCTACGAGCGGGCTTAAACCCATAGTACTGCCCCATGACCATACTAGGCACTCGTCTGTGTAAGAGGTGCGACCCCTACGAGTGGGCGGATCAAACCAGCAGTCCCTACCCTTAGAGTTCCAATGGTAAAGTGATCACTTACTCAAATCTGGTGCACTATCATCGAAAACCATAGATAACTGTTCGCATTGCTCATCATGAAACATAACTTAAACACGTAATCGTTTGCTTAGCTTGTAAGTATACCATGATAAAACATTATTTAAGTACGTGTCCCTCGCCCCGAAAACAGTTTAAAATAGTGAAAACAGTGAAAATGGGGCTGTGAGACTCACCTGTGGTTCTTGTTAAGGGATTAATCGAGATTCGGGTTTTCTTGGTGTTGGCCTCGGAATCGAAGGTCTAGAATACGATTAAATAACAAATATATATATTAAGATCAAGATATAAGGGTTGGAAAGTAGATCTCAAGGTTATAATCTCGGCTTACCTAGTAACAGGATCGGAGCTGGAAACAACGGATGCTTGGGAAAGGATTAGTGCAAGTTACAGTTCTTTGAAGTGTGTTTTGGGTGATAATTTAGGCTACAATTTATAGGCAAACTCAAGGGAACATAATCCCTTGCTTTAGGGAATTGTAATCTTTTGAAATGATGATAAAGTATGGAAATTATTATTATTTATTAAAAAGAGTAGAAAAGTAGATTAAAGATTCTGATTTGATATGGACAGGACATGCAGGGCTGTGGTTGGTGAGAGTGGGTGGCTGGCAGTTGACTTTTACAGTTTGCTTTTTCAGTGCTTTAGACAGTGTACAGTAAAAAGTAGAAGTTTTCTGAAACACGCTACCCGCCCTCTTTTGGGCGGGGGCAATTTCCTTAAATCTGAACATTTTGACTAAGTGTTCTGCGCGTATAACTTGGTGCGCATAGCTTTCTGCGTGTAGAACATTTCTTTGCTGCGGGTAGGTGCGTAACCTTCTCGCAGTTAGGGACATTTGAGTTTCATTTGTAGATTCTCCAGGTGGTCTTGGTATTTCAACATAGTGATCAGTCATGTTGAAGTCAATTCCATCTTGGAGCTTCAGACAAACTAGCTCTCAACGTTCCCGCCATGCGGGTAGGTTAGTTCCCTTCCGCACGCGCATAAACGATGTAGGATGCACCCGCCTTAGCATCATGCGGGATGGTCAACCCATAGACAACATAACGTTTAAGTTACATGAAAACATAAAGCCAAATCATTCGCGCATGGCGCATATAATATATGCTCACGCAGGTTCTTAACATGGTGCGCTCGCGCAGGGCGCACATAACACATGCACGCGCTGACTAACATGGCGCGCTCGCGCAGGGCAAACATAAATGCCCGCGCTGATTCTAACATATGCTCGCGCCGGGCGCACATAATGTGCCCGCGCTGATTCTTAACATAGCGCGCTCGCGCAGGGCGCACATAACAAATGCACGCGCTGACTAACATGGCGCGCTTAATATTTACAATCACCTAATTATTAGGTTGATTACTTAGTTTAAGGGGTTGGGAATTTACCGGGTGTCACACAGGTTCACTAGTCTGCTCACGGAATTTTTATTCACCAGACTAAGTATGTGAATGACGTCTTGAGCCGATTCAAGATTTCTGCCGGAAAAATCCCTTCTACTCCTCTTCCAGTAGGACACAATTTATCACCGGATGAATTGAAGGATTCCGTTGATCCTACCCTTTATCGTGCCAAGATTGGTTCTTTAATGTATTTAACGGCTTCTCGCCCTGATATTATGTTTGCTGTTTGTCTTTGTGCTAGGTATCAAGCAAGTCCACGAGTGACTCACCTAGCTGCAGTCAAGAGAATTCTTCAGTATTTGAGGGTAAATCCAGACATCGGGTTGTGGTACCTCAAGGATGATACTTTCGATCTTACTGCCTACTCAGACTCAGATTATGGAGGATGCAAGATCAACTTCAAATCAACGACTGCAGGATGTCAATTTTTAGGAAACCGGCTTGTTTCCTGGCAGTGTAAGAAGCAGACAACGGTCTCCACTTCAACCGCCAAAGCTGAGTTTGTTGCAGCCTCGAGTTGCTGTTTCCAGGTTTTGTGGATACAACAACATCTTCGCGACTACGGTTTGAAGTTTCTTACTATTCCTATTTTGATTGATAATTCTGCTGCTATTAGTATCACCAAGAATCCCGTACAACATTCTAAAACGAAACATATCGACATTCGATATCATTTTATATGGGATTGCTATGAAAAGAAATTAATCGATCTTGAGAAAGTACATACTGATTTTCAAAAAGCCGATCTGTTTACTAAAGCTTTTGACAAAACGCGCTTTAAATTTTTGCTTGATTTAAATGGATTGAAGACCCTCGCTGATATCCTTAAACAAGGATGACTATCTTTATTTTTTGTCATATTTTTCTTTTAAAATTTATTTTGGTTTTAGGGGGTGAAAATCTAGAAAATACAAAAAGAGTGTGTTTTTCGTTTGTATAGATAAAAAAACCAAAAACATTTTAAAATTTTGAAAAACCAAAAAGAATGTGATTTATGTTTTGTACAGAAAAATCCGAAAATCCAAAAAGATTGTGAAAGTTATTTTGTTTATAAGAAATTTGAAAAAAAAAACAAAAATATTGTGTTTTTTTAAAGTTTGTATAGAGAAAATCCAAAAAGATTTTTAGATTATTTTCTCACTGAAAATTATGTCGGTTATTTAAGTTTGTGAAGCATGCTTGCATGTCTTGGTCCTATTATTCACTTGTGAATTGATGGTTAGCCATTTATTTATAAATTTAAGTTAACTGGGGCGATTAAATTTATCTTTTCTTTATTTTATGCTCCTCAAAATTTTGAGTTTTTGAAGCAAAAAGAGAACATGATAGTACATTGATTATCTTGACCCCAAATTCAGCAAAAAGTAAGCTTAAAAGACTGTGTGCTTAATTGCATTGGTGCATTGGTAGGTCTTAAAACAACCCAGTAGAGTAAAGTATGTGATATAAACATAAAGAAACGCCAAATTGAAAGGGGTGTTAGTCTCTAGCATAAGTCTTGGTGAGGATGGCAGAAATGTAATAACCAGTCATACTCAAGCCTTATATTTGTTGATCACCCAAAAATAAAATAAAGCAAATAAAAAGCGTTAAGATTCTGGACATTGTGAGTCTTTATGCGGCTTAACCGTCTGGGTATTCATAAGCATGAATATTTCACTCGCTTTCTATAGCAAACCCAAAGTCATTAAACTTGATCACCGCTGTACTTCGTACAATTTAAATTACTGACTTGATCAAAATCCGCTGTTAGTCATACAATTGTTCCTCCCTTGCGTGCGTCTTAATATCAATAAGAAACGGACCCTAGGGGATACAATGTATGTAAGCCGACAAATGGACTTGTGCATACTCACTCACAGTAAAGGAAATTTGATGCATTGCTCAAAATTTCAAAATTGGTATCAAAATTTTGATCAACAATATAATGGTTTAAGTCAAGTTGGGGTGATTTGGCAAAAATCAAATTAAGCTTGAACCGAGATTAGAGGCTGATAGTTTCTGATATTCTGTGTTTTAATTGAACAATTTAATCATATCACAAAAATACTTGAATATGTGTTATTAGATTTATGTGGACAACAATACCAATGACTGACTTATCGCCAGTCATAATATCGCTGAAATATAAAACTGTAATAGAAGGGCAATTTGGTCAATATGATTCTCTGCTCAAACTCAACAAAAAATACAAAAATATGTACTGCTTTTGATAAAATCATTGAAAAACACAAAAAGATTGTCTATTTTTAACGGACCGGATATTTTTTTGTAAATACATTCTTTAAATTTTTACAAAATACCAAAAATATTTTCGTCTTCTTTGTAGAAAATACTTAAATAATTTTAAGTTATGTTTCGGAAAACTGAAACGTTTTTAAGGTATTTGGTTGTCGGGATAAAAGGTTTCTCGATAACCTAATTTTATTTATTTTATTTAATTATTTAATTCATTTAATTATTTAATTTAAAATTAAATAAAAGATTTTTTAATTAGAATCTTATTCGTTATTTATGGATAACGAACTAGGTGATTTTTTAGCGAACTAGCTTCTGGTTTGCTAACCTAATTCGCTTCCGCACTCTGTAACGAATCATCCCTTCGTTATGCATATTTAACGAATCATGACACAAATCATGTCTTGATTCGCTACCTTTAATTTAACGAATCAAGTAGCGATTCGCCAACATAAGGTAACGAATTGAGTTAGCGAATGGGCTAATTCGTTAACTTTAATTTAAACGAATCGTCTGATTCGTACAAGCTATACCTCGGGTTGCGTGCAATGTTATATAAGACAAGAAAACGAACAGTCTTCTGCTGTTCGCCTTCTTCCTTCATCTTTAAGAAACCCTGTTCAAATTTTCTCTGAAATCTCGACTTTCTTGTTTGGATATTTCAAGGATATATTTGAGTTTCTAAGGTATAGCCGATCATGGAGATATAATTTTCGTCAAAAATGGCTACGAGTTGATAGTTAAATTATGAACTTTTAAGAGTTTAAGGGTTTCCGAAGTTTTGAAATCCATTTGTGTACAATTTATGTTAATAACTATATGATTTTGATGTCATTGTGATCAGAATCATATTCCGATACCCTTGTTGGGCTTTAATCATGATTTGATTGTTGTTTGCCGGGTTAATTATAGTTTTGTGTTATTGGTGTTTACAGTAGGTTCGTCTAACCTATGTACTTAGAGATTTTGAGTCTTAATCTCATTCATCTTCGATTACGAATGTAATTCCGAGTACACCGAGCTCATTATTGCGATAATTCGACGATAGTTATGGCCTAATCGTTCCCGGGTTCATATTGTTGACTATCTATGTTCATCCTAATTTTGACCTTGACTTTGTGAAGTCAAAGAACAAGTCTTAATTATGACCATTCGTTAGTCTTAGCGAATTGGGACTGTTTCGTGTCCAATTCGTTAAGATTTTACACGAACTAGCTAAGCGAATAAGATGTTACACGAATCAGATATGGATTCGATTAAAATATAACGAACTAGAGTTTAGTTCGTCAAAATTAAATAGTAATTCGCTATGTTCAGTTCGTTAAGGTATTTACTTGATAGCGAATCGCCTGATTCATTATCTTATTGTAACGAATCAGTGTGATTCCCAACGAATGACATTTATTAAATAAATTAATTTTAATATTCATTTAATTTAATTAAAGGATTTAAATCGTCTAATACGCGTAACTAGATTAATTACACATATCTTTTGATTATATATTTTGATATCTATTCTCATATTCGGTTTTATTTATACAGTAATACATGGCTGATCAAGAACAACAAAATCAACCTCCACAAGGACAACCACAACAACACGATCAACAAGTTGAAGTGATCTTATTGCCGTTTGATAAAAAGCACAACATTTGTGCTTATGTTGATCAAGATGTGACTGATTTGGAAACGTTTGGAGCTATGTTGACTTTCTTACGACGCTCAAAGATACACTATGCAATCACTGCTAAACCTAAAATGTATCTTAGTATAATCAGGGAATTTTGGAACACGGCGGAATATGTTGAGGCAGATAAATGGGTTCGAGCTACAATCAATCAGATTCCAATTACGATTGATGTTGAGGTCATTCTTCGGGTACTTCAATTTGACGATAATGATGATAACCCGAGTGAATTTGACAGGACAATGGTTAGAGGTTTATTCACACGCTTGAACTATGGTGGTGATATTCGTAAATCTATGCTGAACAAGAATGGGTTGTGTCCACCATACAAGTATATGTTGCATGTTCTACTTCATTGTATGAGTGGACGTCGCGGTGGGTTTGATGAGTGTCGCCTAAGTTTGCAGTCGGCGTTTGTTGCCCTAATCCTAAATAAGCCCTTCAACTACTCAGAACTCTTCTTTGATCATCTGAAAGAACAGGTTCAGCAAACTCTACAGTCAAAGAAGTTCTTGATGTATCCTCGCTTTTTACAGCTAATTATTCAGGATTTGATTCCGAATTTGGTGATTGATCGAACGTTGGTGAACGATGTTCTTGATATGGAACATATGAAAGCTGAAACGGTACATCGTATGTTAATTTATAGAAAGGAAAAGCCACAGGACAAACGGATGATTGGTCATATAATCAATCCGGATTATGTATGTCCTCCTAATGAGCGTTGGATCCACAATGATTCGGATTCCGAGTGTGAAGGGGGATAAGGTGGGAACAATGGTGGTGGAGATGATGATGGTGATAATGATGGGAATGATGGTGCTGGTGGAGCTGGTGAACAAGCTCTTAAAGAACAACAAGATGCAGTCGATGCTGCTCTAGCTGCCACCATGAAAGCTCAGCTGGAAGAAAAAGAAAGGGTAAAGCTGTAGCTACTGGTGAACCATCAAAGAAGCCCCGTGTGTCTGCTGGGGCTGGGGTAATCATTGGAACCCCACCACCACGTCAATCAACTCCTCAAAGCTCGGCGGTGCCGCTAACTACTAGCACTCCGATGCTTACTTTAACGACGACGTTGGTGTCACACGAGAGGGTCAGTCTTATTCCTCAAATGGCGTTAACCGAGATACCGAGACTTCCTGCTGCATTGTCTACAGTATCTTCTACTACATCAATGAGACCTCCTCCTCCGTCAACAACTACTCTTCCTCCACCTCCGCCTAGTGATGTCTCATTCATGAGAATTACTCAGCCTCAAGGACCTATTCAACCTGTTCAACCTGTTCATCCATCCGTATACAACTTGCCACCAGGTCGTCAAACTGAAATGCTGCTAAATCTGCTACATCTATATGAAAATCAAATGGCAGCTGACCGTCAAACTCAAGAACGACTCATGGAGAATCAACGACGAATGATGAGTTATATTTCTTTCTGTCAGAAGGAGACTAAGTCGTTGTGTATGATTGTTGAGTCTCAGGGGGTGAAATTAAAGGAACAAGAAGAGTTGATTTTACAATTAACTTGTAAAGAAGATGCCCTCAAGAAACTCAAAAATGACGATGATGATCCTGACGAGTCTGATGCAGGAGGTGAGCCTAAACAATCGCATGGTTCATCCTCTGGTGCAGGTGTTAGTGGCGGTGATGATTCGAGCAAGCAGATAATTATTTATCAAGATCCAACAGCTGCCAAGCCAATTGAAATGATTGCAGCTAACACAGTGATATTTGTTGATGGATCAGGGGTGGTTCGTAGTGTGGTAAACAGAGATGAGATAGAGGTTGGTGAGTTTGTGTTTAGATCCTTGACACGGGAGCATATTTCGATTCTGCTTGGGCTGAATGACGATCAGTTGACTGCTTTAGAGACTGAGCCCGATGTCGAAGTGATAACTGAGGAAGATTTGGAAGTTGATCCGTTGTTTATGAATACGGATTTTATTTATGAGAACGAGGAGATTGAGATGGAGGATGTGACTGCTGAAGAGTACCCGGACTTGTATCAACACGCAAACGTTGATCAAGGTGTTCCGGTATTTCATGAAGAAATAATTAAAGAGACTGAGGATGAATTGGAAAAGGTTATGCAGCGAACAGTACCCTCACTCAAAGAAGTGACTGATGAGGACGTAGAAAGATGGTTCAAAAGTCATAAAGTGGGTAAAATTATCAGTGCTTATCGTTATGTAGATCAAGAAAGAAAAGATACTGCTGCTGCTTGGGTTGAGGCTAATCAGGTTACTACCTTCAAGACTGGTTCAAAGGTACACGGTGATATTGTTTCGTGGGCTTATGACTCTGACCTTAAAGTATGTATAGTCAAGTGGGAAAAGGGTGTCCAGTATTACGAGAGGATAATGGATGTTTTAACTCTACCCGCGTTGGGATGTACGTACCCTCGCGAGATGTCCATTTATCAATCGTGGGGGTTACCGAACGGCTGAGTGGTTTCATCAACACTTACTGTTCGAGGTCAATCATGGTTTCAAATTCTTCAAGCCCCAGGTCCCAAGACGTAAGCACATTGACGAGATTGATCCAAGGACCGCCTGGAAGAAACTTGTCTTGAAAGTGAAGCCGCCAAAGACGATGAAAAAGGTTCCTGTGAAGACAATGCCTCAAGATATTTATCTGTCTTTCAACCGTTGGTACTATGACAATCGTACTGGCGAGGCCGTTATTGTTAGTGGTCGAGGACTGCAGACCGAGCTCATCAAGATAATCGACCCGATGTGGTTGGTTAATTTATCAGAGACAGACAATGATGTGCTACACAGGAAGCAGATTTTGATCGAACGCTAAGAAGATTACGACCTGGCTATGGAATGCATAGTTGCAGAGACTGGCAGTCCAAGCGCTTCAAATAAGTTAAAGACAAAGAGCTCAAGACGAGGGGGTGTCTGTTAGTGCACGGTTTTGCGTCTAGAGTCTTTGTATTTATCATTAATGTTTTATTTATTAATTAATGCAATATTTAATGTTTATTATTAACTAGTTCGTTAAGGTTAAGTCTAGTTCGCTAGGGATGTTAGCGAACTAAGACATTCTAATGTATTCCCTCCTGATTTGTTAGGGGATGTTAACAAATCAGGGGGTGGTTCGTTATGTTAATTTATGTAACGAAGGGGAAGTTGGTTCGCTAGGGGATGTTAGCGAATCAGGTCACCTTCTATATATAGTGAACTACTGTTCACTTTAATTAATAGGTTTTGAAAAAGAGTTTTTTTAAGTAATTGCTCTCTCTCAAGCTTCACCTTAACATTATTCATCTAATATATTGATAATATATACACATACATAACACTAAATCAAGGTTAATTATGAGCTAGATCCTTAAGAGTTCTAATTGGATATTCACAGATCTGAGATCTGTTATTGTTATCGATTGTTAATCCGGGATCCAACAAGTGGTATCAGAGCTGTTGGTGCTCATTACACTTGATTTTGTGTTTTAATTGTTATTCTTATTAAGTTTTTCGGTTTTGTTTGGTTTTGAAACAATTTTGATTTGAATTGATTGAATTATGGATAATTTGGATTGAGTTTGTGTTGGTTAAGGTATTGGATAGGTGTGGATTAAAGGAATTGAGGTGTGGATTGGATTTGTGTGTTTTGGATTTGGATTCGGTTTATGTCCGAAACAGGGGTGTGTTTTTGGTCAAATTGATTTGATTTAAGGTGTTAATCGGATACGAGATTATGTGTATTGGATTTGGATTTGGTTTACGAGGATTTTGGTAGGTTATTTGTGCATTTTGGTTGAGTAACGAGGTTGTATTACGAATTTGTTATTGTTGGGTTTCTGGGTTTAATCTTCAAAATTTCTGGAAAAGTTGTTTTAAGATTTGAAGATGAATGTAATTCGTTATCTTCTTTCTGGTGATTCGCTATATGTTTCATGGTGATTCGTTATCAACTGTGTTACTTCGCTACCTAGTTCGTTAATCAATTCGTGTGAGTTATTGGTTCGTGTTATCTAGTTCGTTAACTAGATTAACCGATTCGTGTGACACGTGTTCTTCTTGGGATTTGTGTTATAACAACCTTTGCCACGTGGCATAAGGTGTCAGAGTTTGTTACAAACGGTTGTAACAACCTGATTCGCTATAGTGTGATTCACAAAATAACGCTCCAAATGGAAATCCGATAAAGGCACTTATATATAGGATGTACCAGCGGCGTATCCACCATGTCCATATCATCTTTACATGTTGTTAGTGCACGGTTTTGCGTCTAGAGTCTTTGTATTTATCGTTAATGTTTTATTTATTAATTAATGTAATATTTAATGTTTATTATTAACTAGTTCGTTAAGGTTAAGTCTAGTTCGCTAGGGATGTTAGCGAACTAAGACATTCTAATGTATTCCCTCCTGATTTGTTAGGGGATGTTAACAAATCAGGGGGTGGTTCGTTATGTTAATTTATGTAACGAAGAGGAAGCTGGTTCGCTAGGGGATGTTAGCGAACCAGGTCACCTTCTATATATAGTGAACTACTGTTCACTTTAATTAATAGGTTTTGAAAATGAGTTTTTTTAAGTAATTGCTCCCTCTCAAGCTTCACCTTAACATTATTCATCTAATATATTGATAATATATACACATACATAACACTAAATCAAGGTTAATTATGAGCTTGATCCTTAAGAGTTCTAATCGGATATTC
Organism: Bidens hawaiensis; assembly: GCF_021521415.1. Taxonomy (NCBI): domain Eukaryota; kingdom Viridiplantae; phylum Streptophyta; class Magnoliopsida; order Asterales; family Asteraceae; genus Bidens; species Bidens hawaiensis. The sequence continues at coordinate 14,608 of NW_027497849.1, forward strand.
ACAGATCTGAGATCTGTTATTGTTATCGATTGTTAATCCGAGATCCAACACATTTGTACCGTTACCCAAACTGCTTTCGGTTCTATATCATGACACACAATTGTACGCATTATGATTTCCATGCGAGGACTTTGATAATTATGTAGGCCTCCATAATTACTTAGGTCGTCGGATGGTCCACATAACTCGTCCCATCATGTGGTTTACAAAATATTTGAAAAACATGATTTTATGAGAAAAGTTATTAATTTATTATAAATATGATGAAAGTGTTAACATATTATAAAACCATTGGGAGTTGATTTATTATAAGTGTAAAATCAGAAGATTGTATAAAATATTTATAATAACGCAATTTAGGTGAGCTTTCAAGTTTGATTAATGAAATTAGTGAAAATTTTAAAGTAACTTAAAAGTTAAGAGAAACGGAAACATTGAAGTTAGAATATATGATGCGTCGACAAGATCGATTGTGAAGAAAAAGGGTGGGGATACGAGCCAACTAACAAATTTACGTGAAATTACCAAATAAGACAACAAACCAAACTTCTATGATTGCAAGGATAACATCAACAAAAGTTGATGAAGGAATTAATTGATACTTGTAGATGAATAATAACCTGTGAAATTTATAAATATTGCAACATTCGAGGTGGAATTCATAAGATCGAGAGTACAAATTTGAACAAGATTAAACGAAGACTTTGAGGGATTCAGTTTAGTTAAAATGAGAAACTCATAAAATTTAAAGAGAACTCTATACAACATTGAAATATCGCAATTGTGTATTTAAGATAAGATAAATTAAAATATTAAAATACTGGTAGTAGTAATTGAGTATACAAAGATATTAATGCAAAAATTTATGTATACAAACAAACTGTAAATAGATGAAATTGGGAAGTAGATATTCACGAATCACCGAGACAGTTCTATTCCAATTAAATCTTTAAAAATATATATCGTATAAAGTGGGTCATTATAATATCCCCAGATTACAAGGGATTTTCCTATCTCTATAGAATCGTTTAAATTAAAATAAAAAAGTTGCAATATTCATAATTTATCATGAAAGATTAAATAAATAATGAATATTAAAGTAATAATGGAAAATAGAGATGAGTTGAGAAATAATATAATTAAATAGAAGAAAACGCGGAGCTAGATATGCATGAACCACATTGACTATTCCAATAACAACTAAAGAGATCATCAAAATATTTTAAATTCTCATAATGTATTAAAATTTAAGTAAAGAAATTTAAGTAAAGAGTTGAAATAATCCACGAACCACCGTGTGACTTCAACTAAATAACGAAATCTAACAAAAGTGAAAATGAGTTGTTGTGATCCCCACGAACCACCGCAGGTTTTCAACAAAAATCGTGAAAATGTCAATAACTGAAATGAGTGGTCATGGAGATTTAATGAAAAATTCCTTTTAATAATGAAAATTAAATTAAATATTGAGAGATAAAATTTCCATGGTGGAGATAATGTTGGTTAAATGATGAAGAATTCAATAAATAACAAAACTACAATAGTTATATTTCAACGGCAAAAATTTATAAGATGAAAGATAAATTGTGTAGCATGAGATCAATAAATATATGATTTACCAAAAATATTAATAATCGAGGTTGAGGGTCGAAATTGACATGCTTTCAATAATTTGAAATAACAAAATAAATGAGAAAAGACAATTTAAATTATATGATCGACTAATAACTGATTGTCGAAATTTTGTCTTTTAAAATTGAAGAATTGTTTAAGTTTATGAGAATATAAATATTTTGATTAATTGGCGTAATGTTAACAAATCAACTCCTAAGATTTTTTTGATTAAATAAAAACCAGATAAGTACGACAATCAACGATATTGATCTTTGGGAAGATAAGAAAAATTTCATTGTATGCGAAAAAGATACTTAAAATGATGGATTTTCCAAGTTGGGTTTGTTCCAAAATAATTAATTTAGACAAATAATCATTTTAGGTATAATTGAATACAAAATACGTTTAGACGAAAATGATGACGACGATAAAAATCTTCTGAGTGAAAACATTACTACGATTGGTTTGATTCAAAACACCTTTGTTAATTGAGTTTATGAAAGCTTAAATAATTGGGATTGAAAGATTTGAGGCACCTCGAATAGGTTTGTGAAAACGAGGTTTGACTAAGGTAGGCTTGACGAAATTAAGTCTTGCGGGTTTAGAATCTAATAAGCGAGAACGACTTGGCTACATGTTGGTAGGTTTAAACTAATTGAGCATGGGTAGTATGGTACGGTGCCGGTATAATTTAATCTCGACGTGAATGAGTAAAGAACAATGCATTGCGTAGGCGGTTAGGGTCTCCATAATTGTAGAAGGCATGCGCAGCATGTGTATAAAGCTAATTCGACGGCATAGACCGTTGTGGGATGTCTTGTGTCGTAGGCGGTGTACGACAAGTGTTAACGGGATAACCATAATAGTTATAGTAAGTGTAAGAATGACATAAGGATTGAGTCGGATGACGAAAGTCGCGAATAAGACGTAACGAGCGTATTCCGGTGTAAGGTTTCTTGTTTGGGACACTATGATTTCGTAGAGATTGATAATTGGTTTACTTAATAACCTAAACTCGATTATTAAGCTTGCGCTTGTTATTATCGTTGTTATAAGGGTGAGTAAGGGTAAATGAATCGAAATTTCTCTGAAAGAAATTAGTGAACAAGATTAAATTGATTGTATTAGTGTTTTGAGTTAGAATTTATACCCTAGAGATTGCGGGAGCTATCTCTTTGACTGTACCTGTGGTCATAAAGCGGGTGTAGAGAATATATGATCTATATTGTTTGATGTAGAAATCATTCTATAATTCTTTAAATTGAGATTAAATGAGTATAAATAATAAGCTGTGTAATTCCTTATTAGTTATTAAAGAAAAAGTGAAATTCGACATAAGTTGTGCTAGCGTTAATCATGACTTAAGGATAAGTCAGAATTTAAATGAGATAATCTATACGGAAATTTGTTTAGTAGATGATATAATCAATGAGGTGATTTGATATGAGATTTTATCGAAGCATAACAAATTAAAATGTTAATACTTAAAATTTGAGGGTGATAACTGAGATGTAATTGATAGTTATTGGGGGTATTGAGTTACTTGTGATAAGTTCGTTAATTGATAACGTGATAATCGTGAACATGAGGGATTTTGTTCAGATATTATGGTATTTAATAATACTTTAATTTTATTTGATAGTTTGATGATGTTGTAATATGCGTATGAGAAAATAACTATTAATTGCTCTTGATAATTTGTGAATGTGATTATATGAGTGTGAGATAACCGACTAGATAATTAAATAGTAAGTTCTTTAGATGGACTTGTGATAACAGAGTCCCAGTGAGTGAATGATTTTGTGCTCCATTATGGAAATAAAGATACTTGTGAGTATGTGAATGAATTGAATCAGTAATTGGTTCGATGTAATTGAATAATTAAGTAATTGAGTCAAATCGTAACTTGTTTCAAATAAAATAAAATACATAAACAAATAAAAAAACATAAGTTTCTTGATATATTGGGTTTCCCATGGTATTTTGTTGGCCCATGAGTGTTACGTGCCGTTTTAACCGACCAAACTAAATAACGAATGACAAATTTAAGTATGAGTAGTTGAAGTATCTCGTGTATCACCACACGTGATAATGCTCAAACCAAATATCGTAAACATAATAATTGTGAAAATGAATAGTTGGCATGTCCATGGCGTCCCATAGATTTTTCACCCGACTAGACATTTAAAAAGTAATAAAATAATAACAATAAAACGAAATGGAAAGATGTAACCGTTAACTGATTACGTTAAACGCTTAAAAGGTAAAAAAACAAAAATTAGGAAATCCTAAAAGAATTTCCCGTCAACGAAAACAACCAACAAAAATTTGAATGTAAAAATATATCTTGGGAATGAGGCGTTGCCTCGGAGTTATAAAAAAAATATTTTGAGAGTAAGACATAGTCTCGAAATTATAAAAATATTTTGAGAGTGAGACATGAGCTCGGAGTTGTGTGTGCATGACAATAAAATAAACATTAAACTAAGTAGTTAAATAAGTACTTAGTCTAGAAGGTAATTACGCAAGCTGTAAACAATCAAATAGAACACGTCAGGTAAACAAATAAGCACGTGTTGGGCTCCTAAGCATGTTACTAAGGCACCACTAACGACCTATCTTAAACCTTCAGCTCTGATACCAATCTGTCACACCCCAACCTACAGCGGAAATGCCGGGGCGTAACTGATTGTCACAGCTCTCGAGGTTACTATCATGGAATGTAGGTTCCCAGCCGGATCTACACAAGAGTATCTCGTAACACGAGGGTGGGGAATCCCTTACGTATACGATACGAGTGCTAACACGAGGAACACGTAAATCACACGTAAACACACGAATATATAAAGGGATACTCGTTGTATTGCCAATAACCAAAAGTCACAAAACACGTAACACTAGGGTTACACAAATACGGCTGTCCAATATTTACATCAAATGAGCCGAAGTTAGGTATTTATGGTGCGACAACTTCGCCTAACATACTAGGCAAAGTTGTCCTAACTTCGCTAAACCCAAGTTCGCCAGACATAAAAGCAAACTAACACGTTCAACATTATACGAACAATATAACGATTATAGACACAATTAACACGAGATATATGAACTACTGGCATCATGCACCAACAGACTCCCCCTTGGCAGTAGCTTCATATCTCTATCATCTTTCACGTGTCTTGTAACCCAAAAAGAATGCACCTTCCATCTTCAAGCATGAACTCCCTGTCTCACACAGACAGGGACTACCCTCTGGTACTTCTTTGCTTCATCTTTCCACGCAGGTATATAGAAGATCTTCTTATCATTAAGTACCTGCAAATCAGCTTGAGACAAGTTAACCAAGTGCATTGGATCATACACTCTCAGGATCTCCTGTTCGTCTTCATCTTCCATCACAGCTTCAGCGGTTTGACAATCAACATACCACCACTTGAGATCCTTCAACACATCCTTGGGCATTAGCTTCATCGGAACCTCTTTCAAACACCGAATTGGCTTGTATTTCATCACTAACCAGGGCTTACCATCAGCCCGCATGCCACGTTCCTTATCTTCAACCAACTTCCCTTTCTGAGGCTTCAGAAACTCAAACCTTTTATCTTTCACACTTTCCTTCCACACGATCTTTCCAGCCCATCTCGCAAAGTCATTATCACTTCTGTTTATCAATCTTAGTCAAGCCAAATGTCTCACTTCACACTCAGGCAACGTATTGAACGACTTCAATATCTTGGCAAAATATTGAATCCCATCATATCACTTTATCACAAACAACTTCACATGTTCATCATATAACCAGCAAATGATACCTTTCTTCGACTCAGCATAACCTTTTATATTGTAACTTTTCTTGAACATTGTGGGTACCACTGGTTTCTTTATCTTGAAGAACCACTAAGCACATCCTTCTTTCCATCTTGGCTGATCTTCCCATTCAGAATCACCCGTCACATTTTCATCTTGAACCAAATTTTCTTGATCAACACTTAGAATATCATGCTCAACATTATCATCAGCTATTTCTCCTTCCTCTAATCCACTGTCAATCTCTATCTGTTCCCCGATTTTCTCAATCTCACTAACCGAAAACACTTCATCAACTAACTCATCCTCATCATTACCCAACTCATCCTCCTCATCTACAACCACCACTGTGTCACCACCTGTACTGCCTGACGGACCCGCAGACTCCCCTTGAGATGTGGAAGTCCCAAGATTTTGTTCAGTTCTTGGCAACTCACCACCTGCAACTTTCGATATATTGGGATCATCGTCTCTGTCTTGCCTCTTCTTTGTCCTCAGCTCATCACTTGCAACTAGTCTCCTCCTGAGATGCTAAGAACTGTTTAAGAGCATCAAAGAGTTTACCGTGTTCAATGAGAAGTGATGATTGAATCTGATTCTCAGCCACAAGCCGCTGAATAGCTTGAGTCTGAATGAGGTTTATCCTTGACTGCTCAGCAACAACTCTTTCAAGTGCTGCAATCCTCTCGGAATCAGATAGGGTGGCATCAAAATCAAACCGCATTTGAGATATATCCTGAGCATACGGCGGTGGAATACCCAAACTTGCTAGAACATCAGATGTAGATTGAGAAGTAACTGGGGGTGGCATAGAGACAGACAACCCAACAGTCGCTACCAGCGTGGACTTAACAAATCTAGCAACCACCTCTGATGGAGTAAGAGTATGAGGTGGTAAAGAAACAATCTCCGGTGTTGATAACTGGACCGAAGATGGAGCAATACCAAATGATGACGATACGGGCACCAAGGGGACACTCGAGGTCACTGGCAATGGAACTGCCGAAGAAGCGGGTAACATAGACATACCGGATAGCGATGATGGAGAAAAATGGACAACACTTGAACTTTCTCCAGCTCTGGCCCTTTTTGATCTACGAGCAACGCGATACAGTTCATCCTCATAATCGGACTCACTATCATCAGAATCCTTCTTTCGTTTCCCTTGAATTCTCTTTTGGGCAACAAGAACACGGTGTGCTTCCACAGCGTCATCGGTGGAAGAATCAGATAAGGTTTCCTCTGAATCCTCGACGAAAGCAATCGACGGGCCCATCGATGGACCAGCCACAGAAACCTGTACACCAGAAACTTCAACAGCTGAGACTTGAACTTCAGCAGCAGGATCAATTCTTTCCATATCAAAGAAGCCTTGCCCTCCAAAGGCAACATCAAGATCAACTTGTTCTGCTGGAGCTGCAACAGGATCAACAATAGGTGCTGGTTGATACCACGGGTGGTGGTTGAACCACAGGAGGTGGTTGAGGGATATCAGCCTGTTGCGGTACTGGATCATTAAACTCATTTTCTGGAGGAGCAACGTAAGCTGGATTGATAAGATACCCAAATAGAGCAGTGTGCCTCGGACGAAGTTCACGCTTTCTACGAGCACTGGAGGACCTACACTGTGCAAAGATTCTCTTTCTTATACTTTCAACATAAGAGATAGGACGACGTTGTGGCAGATTAGGAGCAACATGATTGAGAATCATCTGTAAGAATCTTGGGTACATCAAAAACCGTTCCCGTGCCAACGCTCTTCGCTGACGATCGATCTCATAAAATACCATTTGACTGAAACTATAAGCTTTGTTGTAAGTCAATGCAGCCATTGGAGATTGCATTGTCGCACCCAAACCATCTGTACTAGCCTTGCGACCAGACATGCACATGATCATCACGTGCATCAAGAACCGCCACTGATCTAACAGAAACCCATTTCGCCTCTGAGAATCCTCTAATGGACCTGAATACCCCATACGAACAAATGCACCATTTCTGAAAGTAGCCAAAAAATCAGTAGGGTCCTCAGTAGTCTCAACCCCAAACTGTAACGCTTCCCTGACCTGATTGGTCGAGAACTGTACCACTTGATTGTTGACAGTGGCACGCATCACTGGTGGGTCAACACGACAGTCATACTCAACCGTGTTCCAGAAATCTTCAATGTTTGGAAGTGATATCGGAAGAGTAGTTGTGATTGCATGAAAAATACGTGAACGAATAAGAAACGAGATGATCTATCGAAAATCCTCAGTTCCACGGCTCTCCGGATCCAAGGTAACGTACATGTTGTGACCCGGAAAGAACTGTCTCTTATCACCTCCGCCTTCATCACCACCAGTGCCACCACCACTTGCCACTGCAGCCATATCTGCAAAACAAACAGGCTAAGTTAGATCTCCGAAGCAACAGTTCTTAACTCCGCTGTTCTACCAGTAGCGAAGTTTCGCCTTCTTCGACTTCTTGGACGGGCCAACCTTGGTAGATTGAACTTTTCATTTACCGGCTGCCTTAGAAACACTTAAACCAGTGGCCTGAGGTTCACACACAGTCGTCTGGCGATCACCCTCATCACCTGTCTCCGAGTCTACGGTTGCCTTTGAACCCAGCTTGCGGGTTTAACCTATAGACGAGGACAGGACGTTTGTAGATTCAGTAGTACCAATAAATGTTCCTCCATCACGGGGTGATGATTCTTCACTAGAAGATAGAAGCACTATCACCCCGCTAGAAGTCATAGCAGTAAGAGGTTGAGGTTTTAGAATTCCCTCACCTTCGGCGATGATCTTCTCACCTTTTGCAAACATAGCCTCGGAAACAACCGGCTCTGCGCGGAGGGTGGAGAACAAAAAGTTGTGCCGAGTGCATTCAAGGAAAGGTAATGCATGCACAGTAATGGGCCGACGCACCATCATACCTCCTACCTTGTCTAAAAGAGTGGAAAGGATAGAGCCTTCACATGCAATTGAAAAATGTCAGGTGAACGAAATAAGAATCCGGAAAGGTACAGTAAAAACTTACTCTTGTCAGAATTTTCAAAATATGGTTCCAAGGTAGGAAATGGCCATAAGCGGCTCATCTTCGCGTGCACCAACGCCCCCTCGTGAATCGCCCGCAGTGGCGTGGGCGTCTTGGTCAACGTGGTATACCACGGAAGATTTATCTCAGTAGTAGCAGTGACGGTGGGGGAGGCGTCATTAGCCTTGCGGCGGCTCATTGTGAAAGAGATGACATCCTCCTGAACCCAGAAGAACTTGAGTTTCCACTCGTAAAGGCTCCGGTACCACTCAGTACGAATAGGACCTTTCTTGGTTGCGGACCAACCATACCATCTGTCAAGGTTCGTTAACTTATAGAACACGGCGAACCGGGCAACTGTAAGCTCGATAACGTGAGCCTGGCAGCAGAACTCAAACTGTCAAACTCGGAGCATCCCTAAAGGATGAATCTGAGACAAATGAAGGCCATAGGAAATTAAAATGTCCCTCATAAACTTTGTTATGGGCAACTGGAAGTTCCCCGTCGTGAAAAAATCTGTATATACGGCCATCTTTCCCCCCGGAGGGTTAGTAGCAATGGAACCGTCTGCCGGATGTTCCGGACCCCATTCTGGCGCTAAACCGTATACATTAACGACATCTTCATAGTCCTTCTTCTTCAGATTCCCGACAACTTCGTGAATCGCCGGAGTGTTTTTCTTCTCAGCAGCCGTGAGATAAATGTATATGAGAAATTTTTAATATTTGGAAGTTTCAGATTTGTGGTTAATAAAAGAGAAAATTGGAAAGCGATAAGAACGAATGGAAGATCACAAATGACTTATTTATACTCATCGCAATAAATGCGACTGATGGGCTGACAGAAGAAAGAGAGAACAAGGACCGTTGGATGATTGACACGTCAGGCGGGAGATTCGAAAAAGCGTAAACAGGCTGTCAAGAAGTGTTATACACATCTTGTCAGTTGCCCTTTGAGGTTTCTCTCTCCGTCACGTCATCAAAATCATTCAATTTGCACAATTTCAAATTCAAAAATATCTTGTAAAGATATTATCTTACAAACAGATATCAAATTAAAAAGGCAAAAATTTCTTTCCATTAATACTCAAAAGATGATTACAAAATATGGAAAGACATCTACAAGCCCTACAATCTAAACCTACTCTATGGGTTAGGGGCCGGCATATCTTACGGAGCCTTTGGAGAAGCGTCCTCGGACGAGGAGTCTTCAGGCTCATCATCCAGATAGATCCGCAGTTGCTTCATGCCATCATCGGCGGATGCAAACTCCGGAAGCATATTTTGCAGCGGGAAGATCAGACTATCATAATCCTTAACCCGCATGTCATATTCTTGTTTTGCATCAAGGCCATGAAGCGGGTGACTCTCAAAGGATTGACCGGATCAAGCATACGCCACCCCTTCATTAAAGCCTTTCAAGCGGCCAACTTCAGAGGAAGCAGTCATCAAGTTAACAAAGCAATCAGTGAGTTCCGTGCTTCCCTTAACATGGCGGATGACCTGACAAGAGGATAAGAGAGATGTATTAGCATCATAAATATGAAGTACATAATAAACAACATATGAGGGAAACTCACAGAGTCAAGCCCTCGATTGAGGAACCATTGTCGGTCCCGCTCAGCATGTTCCGCCCTGCTCTGAAGCTCTTGTAATTTGTTAGAGGCGCGAGTCTCTGCTTCTAAGCGGGATTGCAGCAAGGAGTCATAAGCAGACTGCATTTCAGCAGCAGTCTTGTCTTTAAGTTCAAATTGCTCCTTCTGCAACTTCAGTTCAGCCTCGAGCTCCTGAATCTGGTTGCCCTGGAGAGTCACTTGATTTTCGAGGGCTGAATTTGTTTCTTGGGCCCGAGCTAAGTCATCTTTTTCTCTTTTGGGTCTCAGCCCGGGCAGCCTCAAGAATGGCATTTTGCCTTTTACAGGCTTCTTTCCATTGGCGGGCAGCAGCAGCATTGCGGTCTTGTTCACCCCTAAGGGCGATCTCTGCATCTGTTTGTTTCCACTTGGCAGTGCTGGCTGCCACGCGATGATATTCAGCTTCTTTCTTCGCAGCCTCGACAGCTCAGGAAGCTTCACCCAGTTTCCCGCCCATGGTACGCCATTCGCGTAAACTTTCCTGGCTACAGGCCAAACTGTTAGCAAAGGAAATAGATAGGTCAGTATGAAGGTCATGGCGGGAACGTTCACACTGGTGCGTCATTTATGCGGGCGGCACACACTGTTTGACAAAGCTCATACAGGTCCCGGGGTCAGAAAACCGAGACCCGTTGACAATGTCCCAAAAAGGGACAAACTGATCATAGTCCCCTCCTAGATTCGCCTCCTCGTAATGATGAGAACCTGAAGCTCCAAGTCGAACGGGGATCGATGAGGATTGCTGAGGAGCACTCTGTGTTGAACCCCCTCCAATCTCATTGACAGATTGTCCAAACTGAAAATCTCCTACACTAATAAGTAGAGGAGACGAAGTGAAAAGAGGATGAGGAGAGGACCGAAAAGGAGATTCTTGGGTCCTAAAACCTGCCTCATTCACGGCTGGGTTACTTTCCTCATAGCCGATACCGCCACCAGCTTGAAAAAGATAGTCAAAAGACTCGTTAATTTCTGGTTGATGATTGGAACCCTCCACATTCGTCTCAACGGGAGGGGTAGAAGGCTTGTCTTCCGTATCCTTCTCTGGAGGAGGAGATGGTTGTTTCTCGACCACAAGAGTCGGGGTTGGTAACCGTTCAGACACATCATCTCCAGCTATAGATGGATCTGCACAAGAAAATCACGTTCAAGTCATGTCTCAAAGCAGTAAAAAATAGAAAATAAAACACGTACCAGTCACCGTCTTTAGACGATCCGCAAGGCTGGATTGCGGCTTCTTGGGACGACGTATCCGTCGTTTCTTAGTTGCCGGCTCATCTGTGGTGGCCGCAACACCCGCACCAGCATCGCTAGTTTGAGGGGACTCGGAAGAACTCTTCTGTGCTAATTCTGCCAACAAGTGCGACACGGATGAAACCTCAGAAGAATCATCAGAGTTTTCTTCCTCTGAGGTTGATGAATCATCACTCGACGACAGAATGACAATTACCCCCTCAGAGGTAAGCACATTAAGAGAAGGAGGGTTTAGAACACACACACATGTTTCAAAGGTAGCGTCTGAAACAGTTGGTTCAGCACCACCTTCACGGGAAACAAGAAATTGCCCTTCGTTTTTTCAAGAACGGGCTTATCACCCGCATCGCGGATGCTCTTCCGCACGCAACCCCTATCATCGAACAAAGCATTCAACATGGGTCCCGGACCTATAGAAAACAACATAAAGAGTCAATCACTAAAATTCCAAAATAGAAGATGAAAGAAAGAAAACAACTCATGATTATCCAAGGCAATAGAAACGGGCTCCTTATACGGAGTTGGCCATAGACGGCTCATGCCCGCCCACACAAGGGCTTCCTCAGGAAGTGCCCGCATCGGTGTCGGCTCGGACACAAGAATGCGTAACCACTCTTGTCCCTCATGAGGAGCCGTGGTGACATTCAGGAGGGCTTTAGTGACAGGACGTCAGACCATAGTCTTGGGGACTACGTCCTCAGATATCCAGAAAAATTTGCTCCGCAGTCCTTGGAGCCTTTCTCAACTCCATAGCCAATACTCCTATCGGCTAGCCCTTGGCATGTGAACCAACCATCGCGATTGGCAATACGGTAGAAAACCGAAAACCAGAAACCGGTCGATTCAAGGTAACATCTCACGTGCAGTACACACGAATTCGAAATGGCGAATTCGCATGACGGCACGGGGATGCAACTGGGACAAATGGATCCCGTATGAACTCAAAACTTTCATGAAAAACTTCGTCATGGGAAAACGGAAATTCCCATAGACGAAGAAATCAGAGTAGACAACCATCTTACCGTGAGGAGGAAAACTGGCTATAGATCCGGCAGAGGGGAACTACGGTCCCCACTCCGGTGGAATACCATACGTATCGATCAATCTCTGATACTCAGATTGATCCCATTGAACTTCTACTTCATCTATCTCCGATTGAATGCCCGCCATTACTGTAAGATTTGATGGAATATTGAATGGTTATACGAAAGCAAAAGAGAACAAGATGATATTCAGAATTCAAAGGCGATTAAACTTCGACAGAAAGTTAAACTCCTATATTTATACCCATCGCAGTTAATGCGATGGGATATGAACAGTGGAGAGAGAAAAAATCGCCTAGTAGATAGTCGCCACGTCACGCGGGAAATTCGAAAAAGGGAAAAAGTTGTACAGTCGGGTACAGTGACAGTCGTCATACACGTCTCATCACCTGCACACGCGCATGCGAGTGGTCAACTTGTCCTTTTTCATGATTATCCACAGCAACAAAAGATATTTTTCACCAACTTGCAGAATAAAAAATCCCCAAATACGCATTAAGTCCAAAATTTCACCTACATAAAGTACTTCACACGGAAGAAACACTGGACTGGGGGGACTTATAGAGGTATGGTACTGAAAAGACCCAAATACCCTTAAGTATCACCCGCGGGTCAATCAGAATTCCTTCATAAGGCACCTGCGGGACATATGAACCACCCGCATAATTATTTGAGGAAGAAGCACCCTCACAAGACATGTAGAAGCATCCTGGCGCCCTCAGAAGTCATCCGCAAGACAGAGTACCTGTCCGCGTAAATGACCATGAGGTAATGCCCCGGGACAACTGTCATTAACCAATAACATTCTAGAAGATCTACCAAGATGCTTTCTTGAGCAATACGTGACCTCTCGGTCAATCAGTAAATGACACCTGGCAAGGCCGTTATAACCGTGCACATGACCAGGGTTGTCTACCATCCTATTCTATGAAGACACGTGTCCAGGTTGTTATACATGCACATGCAACGTATAAATTGAACCTATCGTATGAGGACACGTGTCCAGGTGGTTGCGAGAGCATCTTCCAAAGGGACAGCTGGCTCAATCACCTTCCCACACCCTTCGGCTATAAATACTTTCTCAATCTCCATGAGGTATTCATTCACTCCCACTGTACTCTCACTATTTGCTTAAGTGCATTATCTTCATCAGAATTGTACTGATTCTCACGCTGGAGGGTGGTTACGGGACGACCCCCCCTCTTGTCCTTCCCGTAACGAGCTCACGGTGTCTGTTTTGCAGGTTCACGTCACTGGACTTTGGGAACTGAGTTCATATCGTATTGGCAGTTAACCGTATCCTACCTTGTAGACTCATTGGATCTAGGACCCGTCAAGAGGAGTAGATCCATGTTTCTTCATATATGTAATACCCTTTGCTGACTGGGCGCCACATGACGCAAACCGCCTCATTCTGTTGCCCCTCCACTACACATAACCTAAGGTCCGTCCGATTTGGTTGTGTTTGTTTATCAATCTGGCCCAACCCATATACCAATAAAAGTTCAAAAATACATCATCACGTAACAAACAAACTATTAAATGTTGTATTTCGTGTATTTTGTTCGATGATTCTGTTCGTATATATATTCTCATAATAGCTGAATGATTAAAGATAATCTCCACAAAAGTCGGGAAACGGTTGTATAACCGTTATCTTTTAAAACTGATTTTTAATTAAATATTAAAAATCAAATACACATTGTAAATTTGCCTCTGGTCAACAACGAGATAACACAACTGGGCCATGGTTAATTAATTCAACAGGCCTAATACAATTATATTAATATTAGGCTCAACAAAGCAATATTAATATATGGCCCATTATGACTCATTAGAATAATCAGGCCTGGCCCAATAATATTAGTAATAACAACTGCTCAAACCGACAATATACGAATACCTTATTAGAAACAACCGAGCCCGCACTCCTGCTTCACCTAACTCAGTTAATAACTAATAAGACCAATCTTATCGACAAGTCAATCTAATATCACTAATCATGTCGATAACACTAAAATTACCAACATTAAATATCATGTCATCTTCTTGTTACAGAATGCAATTGTGGTGGTTGTTCTTTTTCTTTGAAGGTAGCATTTATGCTAGTTGAAAGTGATGAAGTTTGATCACAATTTTGAAAACGTTAATGATGTTGTACAACTCATATATAAAACATTTGTTATAAGCAACGACAGCATCATAAAGGCAACTTTTATTTCTAAAGGGTATAACATTTAATATTGGAAAGATAATGGTGCAGTTTTGACCGAAAATTAGCAAAAAGGTTCCATTGCCGGGCATCGAACCCGGGTCTCCTGGGTGAAAGCCAGATATCCTAACCGTTGGACGACAATGGATTTATAATATAACTTTGCCCAGGTTATAAAATCTTGAAGAGTATCGGCTTTAGTATTTCAGTTAAATATCTATACTATATATAAAGAATGAGTGAGGGAGCTCTTAATTTTTAAGAGGTACCAAACTTGTTGCTTTTAGTACAAACTACAATGCATAAAAATAAGACATTTTAAGGGCAATTTTGTCTTTTGACAACTTTGTCTTTTAGCGAAACCAAATTATCTTACGGTTGATTTTTATATTATTCAAAGATAATTATAAGATTGGTTCTTTAACTTTAATCACATTTTGTTAATTTATATGATAGTTACATATATACCCCTTTTTATTAACCAACTACCCCGACGACGTTTAAATACTTATAACTTTTTCACACACTAATATTTTTTCTAAAAAATCATACCATAAAAACGAGTATTTATTCTCTTTAATTTGAGTATGGTATTGCTATATTTTTTGCATTTTAAAAACTTAACGTGTTACGTGATTACCATTAAAGACCGGCAAATGAATTGGCGGGTTCGGCCATTCGGGTCATGGGTCTAAAAGGTTAAGGTTGGAATTGGTAGATACAAAAAAGGTTACTTTGGTTTGGGTCGGAACGGGTTTGGGTTGAACGGGGTCAAGACATAACAAATTTCGGGTTAGAACAATGTCAAGCAGAACGGGCTGCAGGTCAAGACGAGTTCAGTGTAGAGTTACGTGCGCACCGACACCTGATTGCGCGCGTACAATCGTTGTGTGACGTGCTTATTAACACTGGTTAAGATTCCAATGCCGCAATACGAGCATACAATCTTTGAGTTACGCGCGTACTATTGTGAACTCACACACATACAGAAACGGTAACACCGGTTACGCATCCGAAGTCATGTTTGCGTACATATTCCGCCGCATCGCGCGGGCACACAACTAGTTCTTATAAAAAGTTTAGAATTATTATTTCGCAAACGCCGTTTTAAAAGATTTAAACATGCTCTTAATTAGGAACAAGGCTACAAAAGGTGGGCTTTTGTGGGAGTACTAGTGTTGTTTTCGGTTGTAACGATTGTAGTTGGGTGGGTTACGAGGGCGTGTTAGTGTGCTTTTGTATTGTTTTGGTGATGCTTTTGTGTGAGTGTGTCTAGCATCTTACTAGCTTTAATAATAGAAGTATTTGTCGGTCGTTAATAAAATAACGGATTTAACTAAAATAAAATTAAGAAAAATTTACGATATCAATTATTTACTATATACTATAATTAAAACTAGGATTAGACCCGCGTGTCGTGGTGGATCAAATATATTAATTAAATAAGAACCTTTTCTGCTTATTCATTGGTGATCAATCTTTTTTTATTAACCGGAAGAAAGTTACTTCAACTTGGATTATTTTAGTTAATTAAAACCTAGTAATGAAACTAGTGTTTCGTGAGTTTGCGACGGGTTGTAGAAGGGTGATGGCGAGAAGATATTTTTTGTTGTTGTTAGGAGGTATCAAGAAAGCTATGAGCTAAGAAGATCCTCAAACAATTAACTAGCCTATCCTTGTTGTAGCAACAAGTGACGCTCACCATGAAGTTGGCGCTACTTAAAGCAATCTTTTGATAGTTTCAGCTCTATTGTTCGTAAGTATTACCTTTTCAAATGGCTAGAGAGGATACTCCCCTTAGCAAGAGTCCTTCTCCAAGTACCATATAACTGTTTCCTGGAGTTCGTCTAGGTTGCAACTTACCAAGAACGGACGAACCACATGTTAAACCATCATTACAAGATTTTCAGTATCAAACACCACCTTACCTTCTTCAAGGGTGGTAAACTCTTCTCCAATGGACAACTTGTTGTTTCATGTGGAAAAACATGGAAGTAGCACATGAGGGTGTTAGAAGATACTTTCACAGGTCGGCTCTAACGTGAAGTTGGTAAAGCAAAATTTTTAGGCCTCCACGTTTTAAAGGCCCCAATTTTTAAAATTTTCTATAACTTATTTTCTAAGTAAACTACACTATTGGTAATGCATTTATTTATGTTTTGTAAAAAGAAGAGAAGAAACTTTTGAAATGAAAGTGATAAGTTGTGGTTTTGCTTGTTTTTGTTGTTGGTGAATATAGTTGCTAGCAAAAAAATAATTGATGATAGCAACTTAACTTTTTTACTAGTCAAGAATGGTTGTAGTGGTTATTAAAAAAAACAGGTCACTTTTCTTGTTTACCTTTTTTTCTTTTTTTTTTTAAATTATAATATTATCAAAAGTTTTAAAATATGTACGTAACTTGAATAAACTGTCATGACCGGGTTATTAATATATGCTTATATAAAAGCAACTTTTTTTTAAATTAACTTCTTATAAACAAATTCTATATGTATTTGGAAAACAGAAAAACCAAGTATTTAAAATGGAACTCAATTTGTAATAAAATATATATTGAAATGTAGAAACATACGTTTAAAGTTTAAAGTTATATGAATATCCAATAACATAATATGTTCAATGCTTATGCAACTTACATATTACAAGTTATTTTGCTTAGTATTAAATAATTTGTTAATGAAAATTTTAATAATAAAATATCACTGAGTCGTTTAAGTATATTAATACTGATTTCAAATTAACATTTCAACTTTAACTTTTTTTCTATACTTCGACATAAAAGGCCTCAAATTTATTGTAAGCTTTAGGCCTCTCAAAGTGTTGAGCCAGCATCATACTTTCTCTAGTTATGAGAATCGTTGAATGATTACGCCCAAAAAGAACGCTCTAAGGGTGTGAGAATAAGGCTTGACTATAACGGAGAGCCCAATATAACCCTCTCATCGATGCCTAGTAACCCAAGCATAAAAACTCATCCTTCAATAACTTGAGGTACTCTGGACCAACCAATCTACCTTACCATAACAGTGAGGGTGGAATCTTCCTCAAAGGAGAGGTAATCCAATCAGGGTGTAAAACATGTCACATGCTCTCTTTTTTTTTGGCTAATTTATCATATGTTAGAGAGGTATAAAACAATTGTTAGGTTTCATAGATCATTTCTTTAGTCTATTGTTGAGTTTCAACATTTTAACCAATTTAAGAGAAAAAAAAAAATATAAGCTGAGTGACAAATTAGTATTGCAACATGTATCTCATTTCAAAATGACGTTAAAGCATAACTAAAACATTTCAAATCAACTTTTAGTAATCCAAGTTATTCTATGAGAATTGACAATATAGTCTATATACTTTTAATTTTATCGTTGATGATTGATGACGTGGGTATCTTTACCCACCCACAAGCTTAATAATAGAGAAGCATCTCACAAGCTAGAAAGCTTAGGAGTAAAAGAGTAGCAAGCACAAGCTTCTAGATGGGAAGTTTGACGCTTGCCCAACAAGTTTCCTAAGTTGACAAAGAAGCTCATGCTATAGTAACTTCAGAAAAAGTCACAACTATTCAAAAGCTGACACCTACCATAAAGTAAAAGCAACTACAAAACAAAATAAAGTTGAGTGCATGTTACACGGAAATGACATATGTACAATCTGCATGAGCTGAAAGGAGAGCTGGCCTTTTCTACTTAAGAAATTTCAGTTTTCTCGGAAAAGCTTCTAAACTGTCTATAACTAGGACACTCCACTAAAGACATTATTCATGCTCATTCCCTCTATTCTTTCTAAGCTCTCTCATCATATTCCTACAATCTCTTTTGTATCATATCACTATTCTGACGCCGAAGGTTGATCGTAGATGCCCCCCTTTTAAAACTCATTTTAATACTTGAAGAAACACAGATCAACTCCACTTAACAGGTCTTAGATCCAATGAGTCCACAGGGTAAGATACGGTTAACTGCCAATACGATATAAACTCAATTCCCAAAGTCCAGTGACGTGAACCTGCAAAACAGACACCGTGAGCTCGTTACGGGAAGGACAAGAGGGGGGGTCTTCCCGTAACCACCCTCCGGCGTGAGAATAAGTACAGTTCTGACGAAGATATGCACTTAAGTAAATAGTGATAGTACCGTGGGAGTGAATGAATACCTCATGGAGATTAAGACATATATTTATAGCCGAAGGGTGTGGGGAGGTGATTAGGCCAGCTGTCCCTTGGAAGATGCTCTTGTAACCACCTGGACACGTATCCTCATATGATAGGCTCAGCTTATACGTTGCATGTGCATGCATAACAACCTGGACACGTGTCTTCATACGATAAGGTGGTATACAACCCTGGCCATGTGCACGGTTATAACGGCCTTGCCAGGTGTTCTCTACTGATTGGCCGAGAGTTCACGTATTGCTCAAGAAAACATCTTGGTAGATCTTCTAGAATGTTATTAGTTAATGACAGCTATCCCGGGGCATTACCTCAGGGTCATTTATGCGGACAAGTTATTCCGTCTTGCGGATAACTTCTGAGGGTGCAAGGATGCTTCAACACGTCTTGTGAGGGTGCTTCTTCCACGGACAATTATGCGGGTGGCCCATATGTCCCGTGGGTGCCTTATGAGGGACTTTAGATTGACCCGCGGGTGATATTTAAGGGTATTTGGGTCTTTTCAGTACCCTACCTCTATAAGTCCCCCAGTCCAGTGTTTCTTCCACGTGAAGTACTTTATGCGGGTGAAATTTTGGTCTTAATGCGTATTTGGGGATTTTTTTATTCTTGCAAGTTGGTAGAAAATATCTTCTATTGTTGTGGATAATCATGAAAAAAGGAAAAGTTGGTCACTCGCAGGCGCGTGGGCAGGTGACAGGACGTGTATGATGGCTGTCACTGTACCCGACTGTACACCTTTTTCCCTTTTTCGAATTTCCCGCGTGACGTGGCGGCTGCCCATTGGGTAACCTTTCCTCTCTCCACTGTTCATATCCCATCACATTAATTGCGATGGGTATAAATAGGGGAGTTAACTTCTTTTCAAAGTTTTATCGCCTTTGAATTCTGATTATCATCTCTTTTTTTTATCTTCGAAACTTCTGATTAACTTTCCAAGTTTTTTCTTGAAACCCTTTGATTTTCATCAGATATTATTGTAATGACGAGTGTTCAGTCTAAAATAGATGAAATAGAGGTTCGATGGGACCAGTCTGAGTATCAAAAACTCATTGAGACTTATGGTATTCCACCGGAGTGGGGACCGGAATTCCCCTCTGCCGGATCTATATCCAGTTTCCCACCTCCTAGGAAAATGGCTGTCTATTCAGACTCTTTTGTCCACGGAAACTTCCGTTTTCCCGTGACAAAGTTTTTTATGAGGATAATGGGTGCCTTTGGGATACATTTATCACAGCTGCACCCTCGTGCTATCATGCGAATTTGTCACTATGAATTCGTGTGTATGGCTCACGAAATGGTGCCCCGTCTTGACTGATTCGTCGTTTTTTACCAAATGGTCAACCGTAATGGGTGGTTCACCTGCTAGGCGATAACTGACAGGAGGATCGGTCGAGAAGTCGAGGGAGGCTCTAAATATTGGAAGAACAAGTTCTTCTGGATTTCCGAGGATGTCGTACCAGACACTATGGTACGTCGTCCGGTTAATGAGGCGCTCCCTGATATTACTCCGGCTGCTCACGAGGGGCAAGAGTGGTTTCGCGTTTTGGCTTCCAATCCTACTCAGATGCGGGCATTTCCCGAGGAAGCCCTCGTGTGGGCTGGTATGAGCCGCCTATGGCCATCTCAGTATTTGGAGCCCGTGTTTATTGGCTTGGATGAACGTAAGTTATCTTCATTTTATTATTACGAAAGGGATTAGACGACTAATTTTTGTGTTTCTCTTTTCAGGTCTAGGTCCTATGTTGAATGCTCTGCTTGATGAAAAAGGTCATGTGATGAAGAGCATTCGTAAGGCGAGGGATACACCTATCCTTGAGAAGACCGCGAAATATTTTCTTTTTCCGGTCAAGGTATGCGCCGAACCCGTAATCTCAGACGCCACCTTTCAAACAGGTGCGTGTATTCTAAATCCTCCTCTTCTTAACGTGCTTACCTCTGAGGGAGTAATTGTCATTATGTCATTGAGTGATGATTCATCAATGTAAGGCCCCGTTCCCGGTAGCCCTACTTTGGTGTTGGATTTACTTAAAAACACAGTTCTAAATATCAGAGTTAATTAAAACTTTACGCGGAATATAAAGCTTTCATAACATTACAATAATAATTCATAACTTATCTCAAAACATTCTTGTCTTTCAACATTAAAACATTGACATAAAACAACTTGCGTCATCAGATGCAAGACTCTCATTCTTCTGCCATGTGTCCCCGCTCAAGCCAACTGTCTCATCCTACTCACCTGCGTGCATACTAAAAGTCAGCTACGCTGAGTGAGTTCTAGTTAATCACATATCATATAATACATACACTTACCTTCAATTATGCATCCGAAGATACATAATAATTACTTTACTAACTTACTTTCATTACATAATTTCATACATACATGCATACTTTATTACTTTCATACGATATAATTACTATCCATTCTATCTCAGATATTATTAGGGTCTGGTCCCTCTTTCCTTTGTCTATCTCAGATATTATTAGGGTCTGATCCCTTTCTTGTCTATCTCAGATATTATTAGGGTCTTATCCCTCTTTCCTTTGTCTATCTCAGATATTTTAGGGTCTGATCGCTTTCTTGTCTATCTCAGATATTATTAGGGTCTGGTCTCTTTTTACTTCTCTATCTCAGATATTATTAGGGCCTGATCCCTTTCTTCTCTATCTCATATATTATTAGGGTCTGATCCCTTACTTCTTCATCTTCGTACATACTGTCTTTACATACCCGTAATATACATATACTTTCTTTCTATCATTCATACATACTCATATGTTATACATATATCTAACATACAAATTCAGTTATCATAAACATACCTCCCTTGTCAATACGTGCAATATCCGAAGATCATTCGCGTACCGACAAGCTTTCATTCACATTCAAAATATACAAACTTAAATAACATATAAATCATACATGGCATACACTTACCATTTAAGGTAAGTGTATTAACTATCACATCGAGTATGCACACAGCCCCGAAAACATAACAAGGAATGGGGCTAGAAACTCACCTGATCTCGGTTGCGTCTGCCGTTTAAGGTTATTCCTTTCCTTTGCTGTGCGCGACTAACTGTTTAATAGTTGAGATGTTAAACACTACTCTAGCCATTTTCATTGCTACTATTAATCCTACACGTCTAAGCCGGTTTTACTTCATTGAATCATTACCCGGTTAGTTAACTTTTACTCGTTAACCTTTAAAGGAATCTTTCATAATTAATCAAAGTCCAAGGGCTATTATGTAATTCTCTCATTCTTTCTAAGTCCAGGGACTATTCTGTCATTCTGCCAATCTTCTAGTTCGTTACCTGACTTTTGACGAATTGGATTATCAAACGAACTGGTTCATGTAACGAATTGAACCCTTTAACGAATTGGCTATTTAACAAACCAGTTCAGGTAGCAAATTGGACCATGTAACGAATTGAACCTTCCAATTCGTTACCTCCCTTAACGAATCAAGAGTAATTCGTCATCTTGTTCCCTTAACGAATTGAACACGAAATAAGTCTGGTTCGTTAGACTTTCTATAGCAAACCTCTTGGCGAATCACCTCTAGTTCGTTAACTTCCCGTTAGCGAACTAGGGTTAGGTCAGAGAATGTCAGAAACATTCTCTGACATTCCCCTTACCTCGTACACACTTTCCGGCGCCGCCTTTGCTGGAAAACCGTGTGGTGGCCGGAAAAACGTATTCCAGCTCCGTTTTCACCTTTTTACATTAGTTATCAACCCATCATCAAGACTCAACCCTTTTCTAGCATAAAGCTTGAACCTTTATGGCTAAAACGTTCAAAACTAGATCTAAGGTTTATTTAAACGAGTCGTTCATAACCATGAGTTCGTTAAGTCCATTTTAATCTTCAATTTTGCAACTTTATGGTTTATCTAGACCCGATCTATCATCCTACCAATTTTCATGTAAGTCCGTTCATGAAAAGTAAACCTTTTTAACAAAAACGTACCTTTGAGGTTTTTTGTTTGAAATCACTCGAGATGCTCAAAACCATATCAAACGAACTCCGATTTGAGTGATTTAAGCGGCCACGGAACCGTCTCGTCCCGATCTACAAATCCATCTGCTCACCTTCGCCGGAAACCGCCGCCTACAGTCGCCGGAACAGCTGAACAATCACCGGAATCTTCACTTTTGAGCTGCTGTGATTTTACTGATAAAAGTCGGACTTCCCGACATCTGATCGAAGATCTTTTCGGTGGAAAACTTCATTTATATGTCAGGAATACTCGGTTAAAATTTGAGACCGATCCGACGGCTAGATATCCGGGAATCTTTGTGTCTTTGTGAGTGTTTTTCTCAAAAACGGGAATTTGGTTAAGTGTGTGTTTTGATGGTGTAGGCTATGGTGTGGAGATGTATGAAAATGGAAAGGATTAGGGTTTTAACGGGTATTTATACTCCCTTAAGCCCATGGACCTTGGCCCATCTTTCCTTTTTGGTCCATAATTAATTCCATCTAATTAGCCTACTTATCCTTCCATTTTTATTATTTTATTTCTCTACTAACTTAAGTAAACTTTTCCATCTTAAATAAATAATGTATTAATTATTTATTCTTATAAATTTTGGGATGTTGCAGTCAACCTCAGAGGAAGAAAACTCCAATGATGCTTCTGAGGTTTCATCTGTGTCACATTTATTGATAGAGTTGGTACAGAAAAGATCTTTTGGATTCGTTCAGGCTAGTGATGAGGGCGCGAGTACTTCAGACACCCAAGATGAGCCTGTGGCTAAAAAGAGACGGTCGCGTCGTTCTAAAAAGTTGCAGTCTAGTCTTGCGGATCGATTGAAGACGGTGAACGGTATGAGTTTTACTTGTCTAATTCTTATTGCTTTTGATACATGATTTTGAACGTGACTTTCTTGTGCAGATTCGTCTATAGCTGGGGACGATGCGTCCGAGAGGTGGTTGCCAACACCAACTCAAACCGTTGATAAACAGCCGTGTCCTCCTCCGGAGAAGGAGGCAGAAAGCCAGCCTGCTACCCCTCCTATCGAATCAAATGTGGAGGGGTCTAATGTTCAGCCGAGGGCTAATGAGTCTTTGGACTATCTTTTCCAGGCTGGGGGGCACTAGTTTTCAGAGTGATAATCCTGAAGTCACCGCAGAGGGCTTCAGGATTCATGAATCCCCTTCTCGATCTCCTTCTCAATTTTATTCTACCTCATCACCCTTAACTATGGGGGCAGGGGGTAGCTTCCAATTTGGACCATCTGTCCATGAGGTCGGGGGGGGGGGGGGGGTTCATCACAAGGTGCCCCGCAACAATCCTCCGTGATCCCCGTTCGTCTCGAAACCTCAGGCTCCCAGTACTTCGGGGATGCAGCTTTAAGAGGGGATTATGATTTGTTTGTCCCGCCTTGTGACATTGTCAATGGGTCCCGATTTTACGATCACGGGACCTGTGTGAGTTTTGTTAAGCATTGTGTGCCGCCCGCAGAGATGGCGCACTTGCGTGACCGTTCCCGCCATGACCTTCATATAGACTTATCCGTTTCCTTGGCTAACAGTTTGGCCTCTAGCCATGAAATCTTACGTGAATGGTGTACCATGGGCGGGAAACTTGGTGAGGCTTCTCGAGCCGTTGAGGCTGCAAATAAAGAAGCTGAAGAGCATCGTAAAGCGGCGAGTGCAGCTAGGTGGAAACAAACCGACGCCGATGCTGCCCTTAAACAAGAAAAGATCGAAGGTCTGCCGCTGCTCAGCAGTGGAAAGAAGCCTGCGAAAGGCAAAATGCCATTCTTGAGGCTGCCGGGGCTGAGGCCCAAAAGAAAAAAGATGACTTGTCGGGTAATCGAATTCAAGAGCTCGAGGCTGAACTGAAGATGCAGAAGGAGCAGTATGAACTTAAAGACAGACTGCCACTGAAATGCAGTCTGCCTACGGAAGCTCCTTCGGAAGCAGAGACTCGCGCCTCCAAAGTAAACAATGAATTACAAGAGCTTCGAGGCAGGGCGGAGCATGCTGAGCGGGACCGACAATGGTTCCTCAACCGAGGGCTTGACTCTGTGAGTTTTCAGCATTCGTTGTTTATACTTCATGTCTATTATATTAACATGTTTCTTTTACTTTTTGTCAGGTCATCCGTCATATTAAGGGAAGCACGGAACTCACTGAGTGCTTCGTAAATTTGATGACTGCTTCAGAGGAAGTTGGCTGTTTGAAAGGCTTCAATGAAGCAGTTGCGGGTTTATTTGGATGATGAATCCGAGGACGACTCGTCCGAGGGCGCTTCCCCAAAGGCTCCTGAGGATATGCCAGCCCCTAACCCATAGAATAGACTTATATTGTAGGGCTTGTAAATATTTTCCATATTTTGTAACCGTCTTTGCTTATTAATGGAAATAACTTTTTGCCTTGTTAATATTTCACTTGTTCTTGAAATAATATCTTTGCAAGATATTTTTGAATTTTGAAATTACGCAAGTTGGATGTTACTGATGACGTGGCGGAGAGAGGAATTTTAAGCGGCGACTGATAGGACGTGTATGACACCTCTTGACAACCTGTATACACTTTTTCGAACTTCCAGCCTGACGTGTCAATCATCCAACGGCCCGCACTTTCTCTTTCTTCTGTTTGTTAGACGGTCACATTTATTGCGATGAGTATAATTAAGTCACTTGTGGTCTTCAATCCATTCTTATCGCTTTCAAACTTTTTCTTTCGATAACCAACATATCTGAGATATCCAAAACTTTGATTTCTATTTCTTTACCCAAATTACATTATAATGGCCGGTGATAAAAAGATCCTCCTGCCATCCATGAGGTTGGATGTAATATCAAAGAGAAAGATTTCAACGATGTAAAAAACGTGTACGGTTTGGCACCAGAATGGGAAGCCGAACGCCCGGCTAATGGTGCAGTTGCTACTACACCACCGGCGAAGAAGATGGCCGTGTACTTGCTTCATTTTACCACGGGTAGTTTCCGGCTGCCGGTGACGAGGTTTTTTCAATCTGTCTTGACAACATATGGGATCCATTTATCCAAAATTCATCCATTCGGGATGTTAAGAATTTGACATTTCGAATTCTGTTGTCATGCCCATAACTACGAACCATCCGTTGGCATGTTTGCCGTTTTTTTACAAGATGTCTTTCCGTGATGGATGGCACGGTTTTGCCACCACCGGAAAAGGTCCCATAGGTTTTGAATGGATCCGCAGTATACACGGATGGAAATCCAAGTTCTTTTGGATTCAGGAAGACGTCATCCAATTCACGATGGCCCGGCGGAAGCTAGAAAATGCGCCTCCAGAGATCCCCGTCATTGAACATGAGGATCATCAGTGGTTTACTACTCTAACCAAGACGCCGACACCCATGCGTCCCATTAACGAGGGGGCGATGGTCAGTGCGAAGATGAGTCGATTATAGCCGTTTCCCAAGTTGAAGCCCTATTACGAGAACTCAGACAAACGTAAGTATGTTATTAACCATTATTCTCAATATCCTTCCTTACTCTTAACTTTTATTTCTTTTTGTATAGATGAGGGTTTCGTGCTTAGTACCCTCTTGGATCGTGAGGGGGGAATGATGGTAAGTCGTCCGACCCGAAGGACCCGCTCTTCTTGGAGCGTACCCGCAGTAATTTCCTCTTTTCGACCACCCTTAGCCCAGAACCTGTGGTTTCCGAGCCAATGTATGCTCAAAGTGAGGAGTTCGTCTTGAAAGTTAAGGGCATTTCACAACCTCGATCCATTACTGTCGCTACCTCCAGCGGAGTGATAGTGCTTCTTTCATCCAGTGAGGAGTCGTCACTCTGCGAGGGAGGGTTTACAGTTGATGCTACTAACCCGTCGCTTTCAACGGTAGGTCTGACTCGTAAACAAGACTCAAAGAACGCCACCAACCAGTCGACGGGTGAAGAGGGTGATCACCAGGCAACTGGTGACACCGATATTGAGGAGGAGCCATAAGCCGTTGGTGCGGGTGCATCAAAGGCAACCGGCAAGCGTAAGGCTCAACCCACCAAGGCTGTTCTATCCAAAAAGAAGAAGAAAACTAAAGTTACCAGCTTGGAGTCGCACCTTCACCAACGTGATTCTGAGGACATCTCTTTAGGTGATTTTAAGACGTTCTATATATTTATCCCTCACTTTCTTAATTAACAACATGTCTGATGTATGATTATTATTTATCAGTAGGCTTGAAAGACTTCCCTGAAGATATTTCAGGTTTAAAGAGTTCAACTGCTCCGCCTCCTCCGCCGTCTCTGCCACCCAACAACGCTCAAAATCCGATCACTCTGACGGATGTTTCTCCTCTTAAGGAGCAGGAGATTGGTGAGTCTGACGTTCTCCGTATGTCTCCGTCCTTCAATGTTCATCAATTCAGAGATCAGGGAGGCGTTAGTGCTTTTAATTATGGGGGTCAGACCTCTCCGCCTCCCGTGGAAGAAGACACTGCCCCAAACAATCCGCACTGGTCTGTACGTCGAAATTCGACGTTGAACGATGCGGACGTGTGCTTTGAATATCTGCGGGAGAGTCTTCCTCCCGCAGAAAGGGAGCGACAACGTCGCCGTATCCGCCAGGAGTTGCTGAACTCAAACTCTTATCATCTGGCGAATACTATCTCTACCAGTCAAGAGATAACCCAAGATTGGCTGGCCATGAAGGAGGAGTGGGATGACATGGAGCTCAAATTGCTTGAAGCCAAGAAGGAGGCCCTCAAGGCTCTAACCGAGGCCCAGGAGAATCATCGAGTTTTGGAGGCTGAGAAAACTAACGTTCTTGCTGCTGAGGAAGCCAAGATTGTTCTCCAGAAGCAACTGGATGAACAAGCTGAAATAATAAAAACTCTCCAGGCCGACTCAGCAACCAAGGACAAGTGCTTGTCTGACCTTAACGCCAAAAGCCGGGAACAATCCTTGGAATGTGCCAGGCATAAAATGAGACTATTGCGGGCGGTGGCGGACAAGAAGTGGCTTCTGGCAAAAGGCATTCCTGAGGCACTTATATTTTTATTCTTCCAGAAACGATTATTTCGGTCACAATTGCTTATGTTTTTCTTAACAGGTTATCACTCAAGTTCGCAATAGTGATGATCTTGGTGATTGAGTCGCGGTGCTTGTGCGTGCCTCCAAGCAAGCCGGACGCCAAATAGGGTTCCAAGAAGGTTACACCTTCGCTTCAGAAGGAAAAGTTCCGGATGAGTTTATTCTTCATGACAAGGATACTGCTGCAATACTTATTGAGAAAACGAAGACTTATGATACTTTGAAGTTTTCGATTTCAGAGAAGATATCCGAGCTTGCCGATAAGGAAGATGCTATGGAGCAGTTGAAGGATCTTCTCAATCTAGATGAGGAAGATCGAGACAAAGCTGAAGTTGAAAATAAAGAGGGCGAAGACGTGGGGGTCGAGGATGCAGCTCCTTAGATATAGGTCTATCCTCTGTATAGGTGTACATGTACTTCCCCTGTAATCTCTTTTGATAATAAATAAGAAGTTTTGTTTCTTCCGGTACACTTTGTCTTATATGTTATAATATAAGTGTTTTGCCGGACCTTCGATTTTGTCAATAAAGTATTACAAATACGAGATTATCATAAAATTTCCACATATCGGGCATAAGCCATAGTACAAGAATTGAAATTACATAACTTCAGCTAGTCTATTTGGGCGCGCAGGCCAAATAATAAAAAGTAAACGAAACTGTTACATGTAGCATTTTTTCAACTGTGCCACTTTCCAAGTTCGGGGGACCTCTGTCCTATCCAACTTTTCTAACTTGTAAGAGCCCTTAGATAAAACTTGTTTTATCTTGTAAGGGCCTTCCCAAGTTGGGGCCAACTTTCCCGGAGGCTCCTGGCCGGAAGCCTCATTATTACGGAAGACAAAGTCTCCCGCATCGAACTCACATTTCTGGACCCGCGATTTGTAATACTTCTGAAGCTGTCGCTTATAATTGTGCTAGTTCTCTTCTTTCCTCAAGTAAGTCAAGATTCACCCGGAGTTCGTGATCATTGTCATTAATCAACATAACTCTTGTGGATGGAATCCCAATTTCAGCTGGGATCATGGCTTCAGTGCCATAGGTTAGACTAAACGGCGTCTCGAAATTGCTAGAATTCTTTTGGGTGCGGAAGGCCCAAAGTACATGGGGCAATTCATTGACCCAGCCCGTACGTTTAGTCCCTAACCTTTCCTTGATCCCTTCTTTGATAGTTCGGTTGGTTCTTTCGACCTGACTGTTTGCTTGCGGATGAGCTACAGATGTAAAACTTTGAATGACTTTAAGTTCTTTCAACCATTCATGTAGTCCGCTATCAGCAAATTGGGTCCCATTGTCACTTACCAGTTCCTACAGAAGACCAAACCGGCAAATGATGAATTCCCAAAGGAATTTCTTAATGCTTGACGCTGTTATCGATGCAACCGGTTTGGCTTCCACCCATTTGGTGAAGTAATCAATGGCCACTATCAAGAATTTGACTCGTCCCGTGGCTTCTGAGAATGGTCCCATGATATCAATAGCCCAATTCTGGAACGTCCAGGCAGATGTTACCGGGATCAGTTCGTTTTTTGGACGCAGGGTGTTGGGAGCATGGCGTTGGCAAGAATCACACTTTCTGATTTCTTGCACAGCGTCTAGATGCATGCCAGGCCAGTAATACCCCGCGTTCATGATCTTTGCAACCGTCATCCTTGGACCCCGCATGTAAGCCACAAATGCCTTCGTGAACTTTTCGAATTAAGTAGTTTGCGTCTTCCGCGTTTACACAACGTAACAACAGACCGAAGAATGATCTCCGGTATAATATGCCATCATTCAACTGGTTGTTTAAAGCCCTGTGCCTAACCTTCCGGGCCTCAGCTTTTTCTGCTGGGAGGGCTCCAGATGATAAGTAAGCTTTAATCGGTGTCATCCATGATTCGACGCCCTTTTTGTATTACAAAAACTTGACTTTGTGGAACGAACGGGTGGTCCAAGACTTCAACGCGGATATCTTTAGCAAAGTGTTCGAAGTTTATCGAAGCCAGCTTGCTAAGAGCATCCGCAGACTTGTTATCGCTTCTCTTGATATGAATAATATTGAAAGCAGAGAACTGGCGGATTAAGTCCTTTGCTTGCGTGAGATAAGAAGCCATAACGCCATTTTTTGCTTCATATGTTCCATTAATCTGCCCCGCAATTAGCATGGAATCCACCCGTGCCTCCAAATACTTCACCCCAAGCTTTTTGGCTATCCGCAGGCCTGCTAGGAAGGCTTCATATTCCGCCTTATTGTTGGTACTTTTAAAGTCTAATTTTATGGCGTATGTTAATTCATGTCCCTCAGGATTAACTAGCATGAGACCTGCACCCGGATCCTTCGCTGCTTGAAGCTCCATCCGTGAACAGTGACCAAACTTGTCCTTGTTCCGGAGGTGCTTGGGGTTGTTGTTCGATTAAACATTCTTTTTCTTTGTGCTACGGGACTTCGGTAACGAAGTCCGCCAGCACTTGTGCCTTGATTGCTGGTCTGGGTTTGTATTCGATCGCATGTTCACCCAACTCGATGGCCCACTTTGCCAATCTTCCAAACAATTCAGGTTTACTCAGCACATTCTTGAGTTTGTACCCAGTTAACACATTGTGGGATGACCTTGAAAATACATACGGAGACTCCTAGCAGCATAGACCAATGCTAAGACTAGTTTTTCGAGCATCGAGTATCTGGTATCCGGGTCTGACAACGTCCTACTGACATAATAAATTGGAGTTCGAACATTCTTCCTGTCTGTCAGTAGTACGGCTCCGATAGCCATGTTAGAAGCAGATAGGTATAGTGTCAAAGGTTCACCCGCATATGGTGCTGTTAGAGTAGGCAACTCCATTAAGCATTTCTTAACCTCTAAGAATGCTTGTTCGGCCTCGGTGGTCCACTTGAAATGTGCCTTCTTGAGTCAATTTCTAAGTGTTGACACGAATGGGTGAGACTTGGCCGCGTGATTTGCTAAGAAACGATTTAGCGCCACGAGTCTTCCATTAAGTGTCTGGACCTCTTTGAGGGAAGAAGGAGAAGGCATGCGGGCTATAGCCTAAACCTTGTCAGGGTTGGCTTTGAAGCCCGCATCCGTTACTATGACTCCAAGAAATTTTCCCTCTTCCATCCCAAACGAACACTTGGCTGGATTCAGCTTCATGTTGACACTTCTCAATGTTTTGAAGGTTTCTTCAATATCTCTTAACATTTGATCTTCTTCGATGCCTTTGATTACTAAGTCATCCATATAAACTTCCAAGTTTCGACCTATTTGATCTTTGAACGCCTGATCCATTAACCGTTGATATGTGGCACCCGCATTTTTCAATCTGAAAGGCATCATTTTATAACAAAACGTCCCCTGGTCTGTGAGAAATGTCGTCTTATCCTCATCATCTGCCGCCATGTGGATTTGGTGATAGCCCTTATAGGCGTCGAGGAAGCATTTGAACTTAAACGGGGCCACAGTGTCTAACTTGAGATCTATTTCTGGCAATGGATAGCAATCCTTTGGGCACGCTTTGTTTAGATCTTTAAAATCAATACACATCCACCATGTTCCATTGCTCTTTGGAACAATGACTGGATTAGCTACCCATGTCTGATACTTGCTTTCCCGGATGATCCAGGCGTGAAGAAGATCTTGTACTTGCTCATTCATAGCTTTCGTTTGTTCTGGGCCCATCTTCCGCTTTTTCTGGACAATTGGGGTAAAAAACGGGTTTACCCTTAGCTTGTGTTCAGCGATGCTCCGTGGGACACCAGTCATGTCTGCGGGTTGCCAGGCGAAGATGTCCACATTTTTGGTCAGCAGTTGCTTTAAAATAGTCCTTACTATCTCGGAGATAGCAGGTCCAATCACAATTGTTTAATCAGGGAATGTTTTCTTCAAATCCACTTTTCTGGCTCAGTCCTTAAGGTTTTCTTTGGGACCTTGCCAGGTATTGAACTTTCAGTTGCAAAGCAATGTCAATTGACATGAATTATTGCCACACCGGTACGAGTTGGGACTCCTACTGCACCGTGGGCTGTGGATGGATGGGCGTTTAAGTCACCAATCGCTTCTCGTCCCAGAATGATGTCATGTTTGGAAGTTGCTAGCAGGACTAAAAATTCAACTTCCTCCGTTCTTGAATGTATTTCGTCGCTAAGTGTTACCGGAAACGATATCACCCCTCGCGGATGCATTATCTCTCCTCCAAAACCAGAAACGGGGGCATGAATCGGTTTTAATATTTATTTGTCTTCCTCATCTAACTGTTCGAAACATTGTTCGTATATGATGCCGGACGTACTTCCATGTCAAAGAACACATACTGCGATCGATTGTGACCAAAAAGAGCGGTGAATATCTACGGATTCTTGTTACATGGTCCGCCTCTAATTCGAGGAAAGATTACGGGCTCATTTTTCCATTCTTCATCTAAATACTCCTTCCATTTTCCTCCAACCCATTGTCCACCCTAAATCATGTGAACGTTTAAATCCTTGACTTGTCTTTTAGCTGGCCCTGGCTATCCCTTGCGGGAGGCTTGCCAGTCCCTGGTCGTGTGCCTTTGACCAAATGCTCAAGTTTACCATTTTTGACAGCTGCTTCAATTTCATTTCTAAGGGCCACACACTCGTTTGTGTTGTGTCCAATGTCATTATGATATGAGCAGTGTTTTTTTGTTATCGAGGAATGACTTCCTCGGTATTGGTTGAGGTTTTCTGAATGTCAAATTCTCAGTGGTGAGAATATCTGAGGGAGTCTTCGATAATTGGTTCCAGTTTTTGGAGGGTCGGTCCGAAAAATTATGCTTGCCCTTATTACCGATCAAGGACCTTGCATCAACCTACTTTGGTGGTTCTAAAGTTGGTTGTAACCTTGACCAGATTGTTCCCTTAGCTTGTCTGTTTGGTCTCGGAGTTTGGAACTCAACCCTTGGTACTTGTTTTTGACTACTGGAACCCAAAGTTTTTTCAGTTCTCGCAAACAACTTTTCTGATTTCATGATTTCGTCCCAAGACTCGGGCATTCCGTCTCTTCCTGTGAGAGTGCGGATCAAAGCGTCACTATGAACATTTTTGTGGAATGCTCCTCTCAACATATCTTCACAAACCCCACCGATGTTAAGGCTCTCGTTATTGAAACGAGTAATGAAGTCCTCAATAGACTCATTATTTCGCCTTGTAACATCCAATATTTCTGAGGGGTCGCGGGTATGCTTCTTCTGCAGACTGAAGTGCTGAGAAAATTTTGCTACGAAGTCATTCCAACTTTTAATCTGTCCGCCCGACAACTTTTCAAACCACTCTCGAGCTGCTCCCGTGAATGTTAACACGAACATGTGGCACAAATATGGAAGAGTCCAACCGCTGACTCCTCCAACTGCCACAAATCTCAGCAAATGATCGCTAGGATCTGTCATTCCATTACATATTTCAACAGATGTTGGAATCTTTGCGTTTATTGGAAATGGAGCTGTCGCGATGCTTGAAATAAATTTTTACTTTTCTGCAAAAGATTCTGGACGGTATGGTTTAGAAAAATCATGCTCAGCATTACTGTAATACTCCGCATTGCGGACAACTGGTCGTGGGTAACTAGCCCCTCCATATGAAGGGAGGCGGCTATCCCCTCTGTATTAACTACCCTCGGGACGATATGTCGAATCGTATCCGTCCAGTTCGTCCTCATAAGACGGTACCCACATATCAATTCGAGGACAAGGACGTAGCCTTCGGATCTCACCAAAATCTTGCTCCATTGGTTGACTGTATTGAATGTGACTTCCTCTTATGGGAGGAGAAACAGATCTCCTGGGAGGGTCATCATACGTCAGGGTACGACCGTGGAAACGTTCGTTTCGCACCCTACGTTCATACTCAGCTTTCAAATTATCTTGTTGGATACGAAGCCATTCGTTCGGAGACAAAAGTCCTTCGGATCTGGAGCTGTGATGACGAACTCTTCTTGGGTTAGAATCACTGGAATCTTCTGCCAGGCCTAACTCCGAGTGAGTTCGGTGAGCATATCTCATAATTCGTTCCAGATCTCCAAGATTGGAACCTCCTGGGGCTGTGATATGCCCCAGGTCAGTAGTAGTAGGACCAGTTGGTGTAGTGACATTTCCTGTGTCTACCGGAGTAGCACCTACTTGTTGAGTAAAAAGTCCCCGAGTCGTTGAACCACCTAAGGTAAAACCTTCAGGGTTTACGACATCGGTTCGTGCAGTAGGGGTCGTGATTCGAGCAAAAACAGATGTTGATCCTTCACGTGCTTATGGATTGAAATCACGTGAAGACTGCACTTAGTTCTCCGTCGGCCCTTTAGGTAACTGATTCATAACGTAAACGAACAGAAAAATTTCTTGTTGTTCTAACAAAAATACGGATGGCGCCAATGAAGAAACACGGATCTACTCCCCTTAACGGGTCTTAGATCCAATGAGTCCACATGGTAGGATACGGTTAACTGCCAATACGATATGAACTCAATTCCCAAAGTCCAGTGACGTGAACCTGCAAAACAGACACCGTGAGCTCGTTACGGGAAGGACAAGAGGGGGGGTCTTCCCATAACCACCCTCCGGCATGAGAATAAGTACAGTTCTGACGAAGATAATGCACTTAAGTAAATAGTGATAGTACCATGGGAGTGAATGAATACCTCATGGAGATTGAGACAGGTATTTATAGCCGAATGGTGTGGGAAGGTGATTGGGCCATCTGTCCCTTTGGAAGATGCTCTTGTAACCACCTGGACACGTGTCCTCATATGATAGGCTCAGCTTATACGTTGCATGTGCATGCATAAAAACCTGGACACGTGTCTTCATACGATAGGGTGGTATACAACCCTGGCCATGTGCACAGTTATAACGGCCTTGCCAGGTGTTCTCTACTGATTAGCCGAGAGTTCACGTATTGCTCAAGAAAGCATCTTGGTAGATCTTCTAGAATGTTATTAGTTAATGACAGCTGTCCCGGGGCATTACCTCACGGTCATTTATGCGGACAAGTTATTCCGTCTTGCGGATAATTTCTGAGGGTGCCAGGATGCTTCCGCACGTCTTGTGAGGGTGTTTCTTCCACGGACAATTATGCGGGTGGCCCATATGTCCCGCGGGTGCCTTATGAGGAACTTTAGATTGACCCGCGGGTGATACTTAAGGGTATTTGGGTCTTTTCAGTACCCTACCTCTATAATACTGTTTTGGTACATTTGCGTTTAATATTTGTTTGCCTGCTATTTAATACACAAACTGTAACTATTGTCACTTATGTTTAATGATTTGTACCTTACTTGTTATGTGCTCATTTGCTTTACGTGAATCGCATTCGGAGAGGTCCAACATAATCTCAGAATAGTATGATCATAAGGCAGTCGTAATAAATTTGGGCTTTTCGACAGCTTATTTATTTACTCATTGGTTAAATTGCTTAACTCATTTGACTTTGTTGCGCATTTATTATCTATTATATATATACATTAAATCTGATGTGTTGCTCACTCAACCTTGTGTTGACAAAACTACTTTATTTTTAACGCATATGCAGGTTATCGTGTGATGTGAAGTTAAGTCAAGATTGGAAAGTGAATTTAGGATTCAAGATAGAGAAATAAACAAGTCTTTTATATTTTGATATATGATGTTTGATGAACTATTTGTTTTTTTTTTGGATATTGTATTGAATAGTTTGTTTTTATTGAAATTTATTAAATAGATATTGAAATTTCCAATATTGCATAATAGTACCTTGAGAGTTGTGTACAATCAGCTCACGCTTCGGCATTTTTGGCGTAGGTTGGGGTGTGACAATATCTGTCGCAAAAGAATCATAGGGGCTGAAAGAAGATATAGAAGATGACCTTGTGCCGGAAATAAGAATCAATCTAGCTTACCCAGAACAAACGATCAAAGTTAACAATAAGCTTCCCTCTCATACCATGAGTAAACTAGTAACTTTATTACAAAAAAGTAAAGATATTTTTGTATGGTGTCCAAATGACATGACAGGGGTTCCAAGGGAATATGTTGAATATTTCTTGAACATCGTACCCACACATAAACCATTCGCTCAAAAGAAAAGAAGCATGGCTGCTGAAAGAAGCTTAGCTGCCTGCAACGAGGTGGACAAGCTTGTCAAAGCTGATATACTCCATGAGGTAAGAGACCATTCTTGGATTTCTAACCACGTTATGATCAAAAAATCTTATGGATCTTAGCGAATGCGTGTGGATTTTAAGGATCTTAACAAATTTTTTCCCAAGGATAACTACCCCCTACCAGAGATAGACTAGAAGGTAGACTTCCTTACGGGCTTCCAATGCAAATGCTTCTTGGATACTTACAAGGGCTACTACTAGATCTTAATGAAGGTTGAAGATGAATAGAAAACTGCATTCCACACCAAT
This sequence comes from Bidens hawaiensis, assembly GCF_021521415.1. Classification (NCBI taxonomy): domain Eukaryota; kingdom Viridiplantae; phylum Streptophyta; class Magnoliopsida; order Asterales; family Asteraceae; genus Bidens; species Bidens hawaiensis. The sequence goes on from NW_027497849.1 coordinate 50,768, forward strand.
AAGGAAATCTTCTGCTACAAGAATATGCCCTTTGGCTTGAAGAATGTCGGGGCTACATACCAACGATTGATCGACATCACTTTCTCGAATCAAATTGGAAAGAACATGGAAGCTTATGTTGATGAATTTATCATAAAAAGCAAAAGTGAGAAAGAGATGCTCAATGACATTGAAGATACATTCCAAAATCTTAGGAGCATCAACATGAAGCCCAATCCAATCAAATGCTCATTTGGATTCAAAGAAGGTAAATTCTTGGGTGATTTAACTGATAAACAAAGCATAAAAGCTATCCCAAGTAAGGTACAAGTTGTCCTTCATTTACACTCTCCAAAAACATAGAGGGATGTTCAAAGGCTCAATGGTAAGATCGTTGCACTCAAACGATTTCTTTCAAAATCAGCGGAAAGATCTTTACCCTTATTAAAACTTTAAAAAACTGTAACGACAAAAAATATTTTCAATGGACTAGCGAGGCAGAAGCTGCCTTCCTAGCCTTGAAGCAACATCTAGTTTCCTTACCTGCTCTAGCAGTGATTACAGTTTACCTTTCTACATGAAGGAAAGCTATCAGCTTAGTGCTTATTTTGGAACGTGACAAAGTCCAAATCCCAATCTATTTCATCAGTAGGGCACTACAAGAAACTGAGTTCAATTATACGCCCATCGAGAAGCTGATCCTAGCACTCGTTCACACAACTGATAGGCTAAGATGATATTTCCAAGCTCACCAAATGAAGGTGGTCACAGACAAGTCTATAAGGTACATCTTGGAAAACCCAGAATTAGCTGGAAGGCTAGCCAAATGGGCAATCGGCTTAGGTGAGCACAACATAGCATACGAGCCTAGAAAGGCAATCAAGGCTCAAGTCTTGGCCGGATTTCTAATTGAAACACCAGAAGAACCTATGGAGGTTAAAGAGTTGGAAGAAGGTGAAACTATTATCCCCTTGGGAAATGGACACTCTACACTGATGGAGCTTAAAGTATAGAAGGTCCCGGAGCTGGTCTAATAAAGACAGACCCCCAAGGAACTGAATATACTTATACGCCCCGAATAGAGTTCCCATGTACCAAAAATGAAGTTGAATACGAAGCTTTGTTCGCAGGGCTTCGCCTAAAAAAAGTGATGAAGGTTCAAGAATTAAGCGCCTTTGGTGATTTTGGTGGCAAGCCAAATGAATAATGAATTTGTAGCAAGGAAACCTTCGTTGTTAAAGTATAAGCAGAAGGTCAAAGAGCTCATGAAGGAATTCAAAAGTTTTAGCTTAACTCAAGTATCTAGAACCCGGAATAAGCAAGCTGATGCCCTCCGTAAGCTATCTTCCTTAACCTTCGCCCACTAATCAAAGAAGGTACTGGTGGATGTTTTGAAAAGCCCATCAATCAATGAACTAGAGGTACAAGACATCATTGAAGAAGAGGTAACCACTTGGATGATCCACATAATAGAGTTACTCAAAGAAGGGAAGCTTCCCACCAACGAATGAGAAGCCCCGAAGCTCAAGCTTAAAGCTAAACAAAATGTGATAGAAGATGATGCCCTATACAAAAAGGGATATTTGAGCCCCTTACTACGATGTGTGGGACCAGATCAGAGCAACTATCTTGTGAGGGAAGTGCACGAAGGTATTTGTGGGAGACATTGCGGTCCAAGGTCGGTGGTAACTAAGCTAATGAACCTTGGATACTATTGGCCAACAATACACATGGACTCCACGGAGGTCATCCACAAATGTGAAGCTTGTCAGCTCCATTCTCCCATAAAAAAAAACCCGAAGCACAACCTGGTACCCATCATTATTGCTTGGCCATACTACAAGTGGGGAATCTCATTGTTGGTCCCTTCCCCGAAGCAGCTAGAAAGGTGAAGTTCCTGCTGGTAGCTGTTGATTATTTCACAAAGTGGCCAGAAGTTAAGCCCCTAGCTTCCATCAAGGGGAAACAAGTAATAAAATATGTGTGGGAAAACATAATTTGTAGATGTGGGATGCTGGGTGAAATAGTGACGAATAATGGGAAACAATTTGCTAAGAAACCATTCAGCCTTTGGTGTAAGGAGTTGCGAATCAAGCAAGTGTTTAGCTCGATAGCATACCCCCAATCGAATGGCTAAGTTGAAGGAATGAATCGTAGCATCGTGGAAGGTATGAATGCAAGGTTGGGAAGGTATGGCAAAAAATGGTTAGAAGAGCTTCCAAGTGTCCTTTGGGCTATCCAGACCACAGAGAAAACAAGTTATGGAAAAACACCCTACAACCTCATCTTTGGCTTAGAAGCTGTCATCCCCGTGAAAATCGGGGAAAAGTCAAGAAGGGTGAGAAACATAAATAGGGAACCCAATGACTCTGAGGTTATGTTTAACCTCGATCTCCCGAAAGAAGCCTGTGCGCATGTTGCAATTGAAGAAGTCGGATACAAGAAGAAGCTGGAAGCCTTCTACAACACAAGAGTAAGAAGGAAATGTTTAAACCCGGAGATATGGTCCTCAGAAACAACGAGACCAGCAAACAGTTCGACACGGGAAAACTGGGAGCTAAATGAAAAGGTCCCTATGTCATCAAAGAAGCTCGCAGGGATGGATCCTACAAGCTCAATGACATGGAAGGAAGGAAGGTGCCATGTCACTAGAACGACAAGCGCCTCAAGAAGTTTTTAGTTTAGGACAACAATTCAAGGTCCTTGTAATAGTTGTTTTGGTTTAATAATATTGAAAAGATCAACGAATGATGTTACATTTTGTTTATTATCTTATCAAAGGGTGAGCCCATCCAAACTAGGCTCCATGAGGTACGTCATAGTTCCTACTCATGTAAAGTGTTGAGCTGCTAGGCCATATCGTTCAACATGTAACAAGACACTATATCTTCTTGTATACAGGGTGAGTCCCTAAAATAATACGACTCCATGTAACACTTAGAAATATATTATATCCATAAAATGAGAACGAGCATCTCTTACCAACCAGCTCCACAAGTACTAAAAGCTTAGAAGCTTATCAAACTGATAAGCTCAAGAAGCTTAGGACTTGCGTAACAATATACCCCAAAATGAGTTAAGTAAAATATTGTGGACTAACAAGCGGATAGGATAAACTTTGCATTGGTTCTTAGTTACCAAGCTAAGGAAGGGTGTATGCAGCATCCCTTCTTAACGAAGTTTCAAATACATTGCAAAAAAAAAACAAGTATAAAAATCAAGTAGGTAAGATAGACTACAAAACCAACATGAAATACATAAAAGGCACCTTGAGAAGGTGCTACATACATCACAAGAATAAGATAGTAATTGTTTACGCCAACAAAGGCTTACAGAACCAAAACATAAAGAAGCTTCACACATGAAGCTTAAGATAGTAATTGTTTATGTTACAAAACCAAAACACAAGAAGCTTCACACACGAAGCTTAATAAAAATAAAGCTAAAAATCAGTAGTAGCATCTTCACCATCATCACCGGAAGTTTTTGGTGCATCACCAAAGAGGTTCTCATAAAGCATGTCAACATCTCTATCAAAATCATCCTGAGAAACTTCTTGCATGAGGGAAGGGGTCCGCTCAAAATCATCAACCTGGGAAGAAGTAATCTCAACTTCCTCTTCATCTTTGTCAGTTGCCTGGTCGGATGGATCTTCAACTTCAACATTAGCTTCACCTTCTTCGTGATCCCTATCGAAGGCCCAAATCAATAGCTTGAAAGGCCGAGAAAGGAAGGACGTGGCAACGAGCAACGACTTCAAGGTAGAGGAAAATCTTCATTTCCATGGCTCTCACAGAAGCTGCAAAGTCAGTGGCGGCATGGGGTCGATAGCTTGAAAGTCCCTCAAGGGGATGACCAGCTCGATCTGCCTCAAAACCAATGGACAGACCATGATGATGTCCATGAGCAATGACCCTTGTATAAACTTCACCAAGGGCCGAATTAAACTCACCACTATGTAATAGGTAGGAAACGACATGAGGAATACCATGCTCAAACATCAAATGTTTTTCAGAAAAGATATCATTAACCTAGGCCTGGAGATTAGAAATGGTAACGAAAGTAGTAAGCTTCTCATCAACAAGCTTCTACTTCTCACTCTCCAGCTTCTCACGATCAGCAACCAACTTTTTATTCTCCTCAACAAGCAAGTTTCTCTCTTGACTAACCTTCTGACGATGTTCATAAAGGTCTTTGGCATAAGCTTCTACCTAGCTCCGCTCATCCTCCGTAGAAACTTTGGCAATAGCAAGCTCATGAGAGGTCAAGGTCACAACCTTCTCATTCGCCTCAACCAAGGCACCTTTTAACTATAGATTCTCTTCCTAAAACTTCTTGATTTCCAATGGGGCATAACTCCATCGTCCCACACCCTCAGGAACAAAGGCAAGCAAATAACGTATCGCAATAACGTACCCCCAAAGATGGAACAAAAATAGAAGTCGATTCAGGATTATTAATACCTTCTGAGTGACCAGCAACACCTTTCCTTTTTTATTTCTCCACCACAATAGTTTCAGCAGTGGGAGGCTTCACACTAGTAGGTTCTTTGTTACCCTCCACCTTCTTGCCAATAGGCTCTTTGTTCTTCTCCACCTTCTTCTCAACAGCTGTAGGGATAGGCTTCTTAGCAGCAGCCTGAGGAACCTTCTTAGAAACAGAAGGCTTGGAAGGCACCTTCAACGGTGAAGAAGATAGGCTTCTGGAAAGCTTCTCCGCACCACTAGGAGGAAAGCTGGTGATAGAAGCAACGAGAGCAGCATCATCATCCAATTCAAAAGGATCATTAACATTGGAGCTGGGAACATATGTTCCTTTGAATCTCTTGCTACTCCGAGCATGAGTAGAAGCAACCTTTCTAACGTTACTTTTAGGAGGAAGGCCAGAAAAGGTGGAGGTAGACTCATGATCACAAGACTGATGAAACTTTTTGGTATTTTCAACAACGTTGAGATGACCTGGCCAACCTTAGCAGACACAAAAGTAGCAACAGAATAATCTTCAAGTGAAAGAAACTTCGTAGCACTAATCTTTGCAGCAAGGAAGGCGAAGGTCAGACCTAAATGGAAAAATAAGATTAAAAACAAACATGTAACACACCTTTATCATTCATGAAAATATTGGGTTCGGTATGAGGATTGGGTCACTTAGTACTTAGGCCTAGGTAGACTAGAAACTCCTCCGGTAAAGGTCATAGTTTACAGCACACAGATCGAAGGCTCTTGAGGAAGGTAGCATCAAGCTCCTTGGACTTTGGCTTGGGAATGTTCAAAGTAAGATCATGCTTCCTCCAGACTGGAGGTAAGGCAAAATAGAATCCGACACAAAAAAGAACTTATCCTTCCAAGGATAAGTAAGCCCAACATTACTCGAAATCAACCCAATCTCGCATCGGGTATTTTCCACAGTATACCAGTTCCCATTCTTTGTAAGCTGAAAGAATCGCCAATACATGGGCAAGGAAGGTTCATAACCCAAAGAACGACACACAATCTCAAAATGCAGAACTCTCGCTACACCAACAGGAGCCAATTGCCCAAGGCAAACACCATGATATTTCAAAACGCTCAGAAAAAACTTTGAAAAAGGATATCGAAGATTCGATTGATCAAAGTATCAAGTGTAAAGAGAAATTTTACCTTTCGGATGGCTTGAAATGAGAGTAGAAGGATTAGGCAGTTTAGGCTTTAACTCAGCCCCAATCCCGTAGTCCAAACAAAGTCAATCAAGTTCTACCTGAGTCAATTCTGAAAACTGGGTAGCCATGTCACTTTTGGAACCCATGAATGGCAAAGAAAGGAAGGAAAATGGTTTATATTTGGAAAGGAGAAGTCAAAATTAGTGATCACCGGATAAAAAGGAGAAGTTATAAGGAAGGAATAAGGGGAAAACAAAGATAAAATGTGATTAATGGCGGTTTCACAACTTATAAGATGGTTTTTGAAATTCAAATCCCAAAAGATAGGGATATGTGGAAGTTCCGGATTGAACTAGGCCAAAAGTGTAACCGGCAGCCTTATAATGACTCCCTGACACACAGGCTTAATCGGTCATGTGCAGCGGGCAGTAGTCGTCAAAACTGATAAAAATAATAACAACCTACATATCACTATAAAGCTTCCAGCCTAATGCTTTACAAACTAAGCGCTAAGGTTGTTTAGCTTCCAGACCACAAGTCAAGGAAACATTTTCCAGCTCTTGGGCTCCCCCATAACGAAGCCCAACACAGTAAAATGGGTAATGCTTTGGTCTATGAAGAGGCATGCCGCAGAGACTAAACGCATTAAACACCCAGGGGGAAACATAACGAAAAAGAGTTGAGTCACAAGCTTTCACCATTACAATATGAATACTTCTGACTGGGGGGCTGATGACGTGGGTACCCTTACTCACCCACAAGCTTAATAATAGAGAAGCAACTCACAAGCTAGGAAGCTTAGGAATAAAAGAACGGCAAGCATAAGCTTCCAAATGGGAAGCTTGACACTTGCCCAACAAGTTTCCTAAGTTTATAAAGAAGCTCATGCTACAGTAACTTCAGAAAAACTTACAACTATCCAAAAGCTGACACCTGCCACAAAGTAAAAGCAACTACAAGAAAATATAAAAGTTGAGTGCATGTTACAAAGAAATGGCATATGTCCAGTCTGCATGAGCTAAAAGGAGGGCTGACCTTTTCTACTTAAGAATTTTCAGCTTCACTAGAGAAGCTTCTTAACTGCCTATAAATAGGACACTCCACCAAAGGTATTATTCATTCTCATTCCCTTTATTCTCTCTAAACTCTCTCTTTATATTCCTACAATCTCTTTTGTATCAAATCAATGATTCCCATGATAGAGGTTGATCGTAGAAGGCCCCCTCCTGCGGTGAGACTAACCGGTCGTGTTTTCTTTGATTCTTAGCAGGTTAGGAAGCTTCGATATGATCACACTCTTGAACCGCCATACTCTCATTGTTTGATATACTCGTTGTAGCAACAATTACAAACATGTTGCAAAATAATTATTAATTTACATATGATTTGGTCACAAAGAATACATATTTCCTCGTTCTCCTATAATTAAAGATGTGAACCAAGTTGAAGAGAAAACAAGTATAAAATTATTGTTTCTTGTTTTGTTTCTTCATATTTCTCAACTCTCAAGTTAGAGTATCATTTATGAATATGTTGGTATAGGTTATATTATCTCTATCTCTATATATAATAAATGAAAACAGTTTCTGACACGTGTCACCCCCACATTCCTCCAGGACACGTGTCAGCAGAAGGTTTAATTTGATATTATGTTCAAAAGATAGGCAGCCACGTTTCACATTTTCTTGAACCTAGTTTATTTAATTGTTACCATCACTATGCATTCATACCCTAACCTCATTTCTTCCAATCTTCAACTGATTCTTCCTTTCTCTCTTCTCCACGATCCCTAAATTGTGTGTTATTGAAGATCTTCTAAATCACACATCTCTTACTATGCTGTGACAAATCATCTTCTCCAGTTCCAGATGTCTTCATTTTCGAATTGTTGCCGAAAAATCATCTCCGCCGTCGTCAAGCCCCACTGTTCAAGGTGACCTTGAATATGTATATGTCAATCATATCCCTAAATTTGTTGTTCGTATGTTCTAATTTTGAAATTGATTGTACACCGTGTGTACATTTTCAATTATTTATGGCAAATTTATCGTCAATTCATTTAAGCCTGCGTTAGTCGGCTTTATTGAAGATGAGTGAAATTAATTTTTGTTAAAACTGTAGCAAAATTGTGTTTTCTTAGCTTCTATTTTTTGTTTTTTAACCTTTAATTTATCTGTATTTATGTTATTTTTTCAGATTATTAATATGTTCATGTACAACAAGTATGAAGATGAAAATTATGGGTATTGTTGGTCTCTTCATATTTAATATTTATTATTTAATTAACACTTGTCTAAATTTTTGAATTTTATTTACTTTCCAAAATTATTTTCATTGTTTCGTAAGTACAAATCAATTTAGCTGGAATCTGGATTGGATATAGCTTCAATATTATGCTTTTCATATCTAATTGTTCAAATAGTAAGTCATATTCTTCATTGATTAATATTTTTATTTAATGTCTTATTTATTTTTATAACATCCTATTTCTTTATAGTATGAGTTACATTTGTGTAATTGATTCGTTTAGCATCTATTTTTGTTTTTAACCTTTAATTTATCTATATTTATCTTATTTTTTCAGATTGCTACATATTTATGTATATCAACTATGAAGATGAAGATGAAGATGAAGATTATCAGGTACTGTTGGACTCTTCACATATAATATTTATTATTTATTATTTAATTAAAAATTGTCTACATTAGTGAATTCTATTTACTTTCCAAAATTATTTTCAACATTTTGCAAGTACACATCATGTAAGCCCCGGTCTCGGTGTCCTACTTTGGCGTTGGATTTACTTATAAACACAGTTCTAAATATCTAATTTAAAACTTTTCGCAGAATAATAATCTTCAAACATATATTACAAAATCATTCAAATCTTTCCAAATTAAACATCTTTTGTCTTTCAAAATAAATTAAAAATCATAATAATATCATAAACATTTTTCTCAAGATGCCAATGTCTTCAGTCCAAGGCCATGTGTCTTCGCTCAAGCCAACAGCCTTAACCTATTCACCTACGTGTATACTAAAAGTCAGCTACGCTGAGTGAGTTCTAGTTAATCAGGCATCATACAATACATTCACATACTTACATATATATATACGTATCCGAAGATACATATTCATACTTAGCCTATTACCTTTCTTTCATACATACATACATACTTTCATCCGTACATATACGTTCTAAAGAGCATTTCACCCTATAACCTTCCCAGATATTGTTAGGGTCTGTTCCCTACATTCGCAGATATTATTAGGGTATGTTCCCTACATTCGTAGATATTATTAGGATCTGTTCCCTACATTCGTAGATATTATTAGGGTCTATTCCCTACATTTGCAGATATTATTAGGGTTTGTTCCCTACATTCACAGATATTATTAGGGTATGTTCCATACATTCGCAAATATTATTAGGGTTTGTTCCCTTTTTAAACATACATTCCATCCATCCGATAACCATACATACCTTTCCTTATATAAACATACTTTCGTACATACTCATTTCATTACATACTTTCATATAGACTTATCTCATATTAGATATACTACACATTGCTTTCCCTGACGATACGCGCAATATCTGAAGATCGTTCACGCACCGACAAGCATTCATTTATCACATTCATACCATATTATCACATCAATCATCATAGCATACACTTACCATTTAAGGTAAGTGTATTAACATTCACATTGAGTATGCACACAACCCCGAAAACATAACAAGGAAATGGGGCTAGAAACTCACCTGAGCTCGGTTCCTTTCAGAGTTAATGGTAACTCCTTTCCTTAACTGAGCGCAGCCAAATGTATAACAATTAAACGTATCAATTACCTATCCCTAACCATATCATATTTCTAGTTTAATATAACCCTCAATGAACGGGGGACTGGGGGCAGCGCCCCTGGGAACAGGGTTCTAGGGGCGGCATCCCCTAGCGGGGTCCAAGCGGCAGAGCCCCTGGCTGGGGTTAAACTATTATTTAACACAAATTTCATCGGAATTCTAAACTATTAATTAATTCGCTAACTCATTCGTTATAGCGAATAGCCTCTTATTAAGCCTCATTCGTTATCACATTCGTTATGACGAATGGTTCCATTCGTTATAACGAATGGTTGGTATGGGACGAATGAGTGCACAACGAATGGCTATGGCCATTCGTGCTTACCATACGACGAATGGGAGGCTCATTCGTTACCGGAGCATACAGATGTAATGAATGACTTGATTCGTTGTCCTAATTATGGCGAATGGGTAAATAACGAATGATGAGTGGAATTCGTTAGTTCATTAAGACGGATAAAGGGTTCATTTGTCATGAAGACACGCGAATGTATCCTATTCGCTATGGTTTTCTAACGAATGACCAATGATTCATTCAGCATAACGAATGAGCATCAAATCTTATCCAAAACTTTGACTCAGAGGTCAAAGTCAAAATTGATAAGAACACCTGTCAGTCAACTAAACGGGAATGGCCATTAGACCCCAAATCACCATGAAACAACATAAAACTAGCATCAATAGCCTCGTACTAGCAACGCTAACAAACCCCAAGTATCCAATCGGCCAAACATTCGTGTTTAAAAGGTGTTTTGATTGATTTTTACGGTTCATCATAACATCGATTAACCTAACAAATGTTAATGGATTTCACTGTGAATCAGTTCGTTTGATTCGTGTTTACCATATTCATATAGATCTAGGATTTCTTAAACGAATCAAACATAAACGAACAAGTTTCCGTTATAAACGTACCTTTAACGAATCGTTTTCACGAACACGATCTAAGTTTGATTTCGGTTTTGGCTCGTTACGACGTTCTAGCACCAACAAGCTCGGGGTTTCACCTTTGGATCTTGGCTCGAGATATAGGAGAGTGTTTGTGTGTGTTTTGAAGGTGCAGGCTATAGTATAGATATTGATGAGAATAGAAATGATTAGGTTTAAGGGGTATTTATACTCCCTTAAGCCTGTGGACCTAAGGCCCATTCCACCTCTTATTCCATCTTTTAATGTCCAAGCCCACTCTCTTATAGCTTATTTAGCTAAACTGATACACGACACGTTAATAACAAACCAAATTTCCTTTATTTATTTTATCGAAAGTAGGATGTTACACATCAATTTTGCTGGAATCCGGATTGAGATATGGCTTCAATATTATGTTTTTCATGTCTAATTGTTCAAACAATAAGTCATCTTCTTCATTGATTAATGTGTTTTATTTCATGTTTTATTTATTTTTATATATTCTATTTATTTTGATTATGAGTTACATTTGTTTGATTGATTCATTTTACATCTCTTGACATATGACATTATGTTACTCCAACCAAGATTGACACTAATCAAATTCTCATATGATGCATGCTGGCAAGGTATAATCAAATTTCCATTTCCATTCAAAAGTACATATTTGTTGTTTTCAATTTCTAATTGCATAATATTTCAAATTATTTATACAAAATGTAATATTTTCAATTTTAAACATTCATATATTGGTGATCTTCACTTTTAATGATTTACATATTTAGAAATTAGAAACTTAATTTTTTTTACCAAAAGTAGATTTTTACATTTTCAAGTTTTCACTATTTTCAAAAAGTTAGAGTAGTGTTGAAAAAGCTTAATACATTCTGTTTGTTTTCTTCTTTTGATATATGAATTTCTTTGAACTTCCAAAAGGTGTAGAAAAGTAAAATTGACCTTACCTAAATATGTTTAGCAACTTTTCATTTCAATCTATGAAACACTATTCATATTGGTCAACTATAAGGACAAGTTAACCATTTCAAATTGTTTCACATTTGATTATACATTTATCTAACCAAAAAAAATCAATTTTTGTTTCATATACCCTAAAATATATTACTATTTTCTATCATGAGTAATTTCTATCAAACTCTTTTATTATTATAATAACTTAGATTATTCAAAAGTTGGATCTATATATCATGTTATAAATGTTTTAAATTGATGAATACTCTAAGAAAATGATATAAGTATTTTTGTTTCCAGTATAAACATTTTTCAAATTATACAAAATTCTCAAAATATTCACATTTATAGAATCAAATTTTAAACATTGAATTGTTAATATTATAATTCTTATACCAATAAATATTTAAAAATTTCAACATGTCATTATTTCTATAAAATGTTAATAGTGTTAAAATTTTCAAAATCTTAATACAATATGTTTGTTTCCTTTTTTGATGTATGGTTTTCTTTGAACTTAAAAAATATGTAGAAAAGTAATATTGACCTTACCTATATATGTTTAGAAACTTTTCATTTCGATCATAAACACTATTCATTTGGTCAGTTATAAGGACAAATTAATCATTTCAAATTGTTTCACAATTTAGTTATACATGTATCTAGCTAACCAAGAAAGATCAATTATATGTTTTTTTTTTCATATACCCTAAAATAGATTTCTGTTTTCTTTAATCTATAGTTTTCTATAAGTACTCCCCCACATGCTCACAGATTTGCACGCTCACATTCAATTTCCCTTACTTACATTATTCAAGATTTCTTCTCAACTCATGGAGCACAGTTACATTTAAACAATTTTTTTATCTTAATACAATAGTGATTCATATAACCTCATAAATCTTCAATTTTATGTCAATAATTTCATCATATTTTATTACAGAATCATCACCTATTTGAAGGATTTAGATTTGGCTCATCGTGATTACACGGTCAAGGTTCGTGTAATCTGTTTATGGAATCAGTCTATGTATAACAATCCGGATCAGTTTTACTCAATTGAAATGATTGTTGTGGATGAATAGGTATATGTTAACTATTAAATTTATACAAATTTATTAAATTATGTTGTTTTAGTTTGCAAACCTTTTTAACCTATATATTACAATAGTTTTGTATGTTTTACTTTCACGGTATGCAAGCTAATGTTCTTAGAAGATGGTTTCCCATATTTAAACATCTTCTTAATGAATCAGGTTATTTGTACTATTAATTTATTTTTAGAATCAACGTTACTTTTAGTTTTCAAAATTGAATATTATAAACATTCAATGCTTTTTTTATTTATATCTATATTTATAGTTTGCTATTGAATAGTTAGCTTTTGTATATAGTAACTTTTGAATCATTATTTATAATCAACTCATTGAGCCTTACATTGTTTTATAATTTAAAGGAATTAATAATCAAGATTTTTTTGTCTTGGTTGCCTATTTGTTTTTAGATTTTATCTTAGTTTACACTTTTTAAGTAAATATAAATAACATTTATTATATTTGTTGAATTGTATTTTTATTATATTCACATTTCACCGGTAGATATTCAGCATACTCATCATTTGTACACTCTTGAGAATCAAAATTGTCAAGTTTACTATGTTTTTAACTTACGATTTAACCAGTAAATAATTTGTTATCAAATATTATTTATATTTCTTTACTTATATTTTTGTAGATAGCTATTTTATTGTCAAACCTACTATTGGTTTGAATGACTCAAAGTACAAATATGTTGACAACCAAAATAAACTGGGAATCTTTGTTGACAGTAATGTGTTCCCATGTTTTGATTTCTCTGGTCCAAGATATGGCTTTTCATTCATAGATTTGAAGGATATCTTTGATAAAACTGTTCCCGATAATCAAGCTTTAGGTAAAGAAAAAACTGTATAATGTACAATCTTTATTTGTTTATAAAGTTTTATGTTTTTATATATTAATTCACAAATTCATTTTGTAGATGTTATTGGTTTTGTTGCTGATGTTAAAGATATGAAGAAATTCAAGACATCAAAGGGTAAAGAGACAAAGAAACTCAATCTCATTCTTCAAGATCTGGAGTATGTATTTTATTTATATTTGTTTGTTTATAAATATAATTAGTAGCCACTTTTCTTAAAACCTTTAATTTAATTATCTTTTGCAAGGATCAATTCAGTTTACCTGTCTTTGTGGGATTCTTATGTTAATTTGATTTTAGAGCACTAGGAAAACATAAATGAAAATGGTGTTATTGTTTTTATTCTCCAGTTTGGTTCATTAAAGTACTTTGGACGTTTCGGTTATGTGAACAACTTTTTCAATGTTTCAAAGCTATTTGTTGTAACATCCCGTTTTCTAGTTTCGGTTAATAAAATGAAAATATGAGTTATTATGAGTCGGGATAGTGTTGGGTAAATGGATATGGGTTATGGACTTGGGTTATAAAGGAAAGAAGGAAAGACCATGGGCTTAAGCCCATGATCCATAATTATATAAGCCTTAATTACCCATTTAATTCATTCATTTACACATATTCCATAAACCAACAAAACACACACTTAAGCTTTCTCTCTAGTTTCTTCGTTTCTCTAAACCGAAACCAAGAAGGAAAACCGATCCCGATCCAAGGTAATAATAGTATGATGTTTTATGAACTTAAACCCATTAGATTTAGTCACGAAATGATGAACCGACACCCTCTACCGTTAAAGTCATGAGATCCGGACGGAATCGGGTATAAACAGGTCAAAAAACGAGCTTAGGGGTCACCCAAGCTCAGATCTGGATCAAACGGGACGAAAAACGGTGATAAACGGTGTAGAATGGGGTAAAACGCGTTTTTCCGGCTACCGCCCGGTTTTCTGGACCGGCGGCGCGAGCATTTAAGGATGTCAGAGAATGTTCTGACATTCTCTGACCTAACCCTAATTCGTTAACGGGGAGTTAACGAACTAGGGATGATTCGTCAAGCGATTCGTTAATGGAAGCATAACGAACTAGCCTTAGTTCGTGTCCCAGTTCGCTATGGAAATAATAACGAATTACCCCCGATGCGCTACGACCATTCATTAACAGAGATAACGAATTAGAAGGTCCAATTCATTACATGGACCGATTCGTTATATGGACCGGTTAGTTATATGGACGGGTTCGTTACATGGACTGATTCGTTATATGGACTGGTTCGTTATATGGACTGATTCTTCAGATGACCAGTTCGTTAGAAGGTTCAATTCGTTACAAGGACCAGACCAGTTCGTTATGACAAACCAATTCGTTAAAGAACCAAGTAACGAACTAGAAGTTTAATGAAATGACATAGCAGTCTCTGGACTTATAAAAGAATGAATTAATTACAAAGAAGCCCTTGAACTTTTAAGTTAGCAAATTAAATAATGATTTAAAATTCTAATGGAAAATGTGCTCGACCCCAGCCAGGGGCTCTGCCCCTTGGACCCTGCTAGGGGCTGCCTCCCCTAGACCCCGCTGCCCCCGGACCCCCGTTCGTTGAGGGTTATAATTAGACTAGAAACACGATATGGGTAGTGATAGTTATTTTATACGTGTAATTGTTATACAGTTAGTCGTGCACAGCTAAAGAAGTGAATAACTATTAACGGGGAATGTAGCCGCATTCAAGTGAGTTTCTAGCCCCATTCCTTGTTATGTTTTCGAGGCTGTGTGCATACTCGATGTGATTAGTTAATACACTTATCCTAAGTGATAAGTGTATGCCATATATGTATTATGTGAAATGTATGAATGATTTCTTGTCGGTACGTGAAAGATCTTCGGATATTGCATGTATTGTCAGGTAATGTTTTGATGTTATATATATGTTGTAGAGGAAGAATGAATGATGTATGTACGTTTGAAACTTACAATTATGTATATAGAAAAGTATGGTATAGAGGTATGGAAGAAAGGGTGACCGGACCCTAATAATATCCGAGGATGGAGGGTATTGGACCCTAATAATATCCAAGGATGAAGGGAGACCTGACCCTAATAATAGCCGAGGATGGAGGGTACCGGACCCTAATAATATCTGAGGTATGTAGGGTGAAATGCCCTTTATAATGTAAGATTTGCTATGAATATGTATGGATGAATGATGAACAGGTTATGTATGTAAAGCGTACCTTCGGGCACGTATATGTGTATGTAGAGTAAGTTATGTGATTAACTAGAACTCACTTAGCGTAGCTGACTTTTAGTATGCACGCATGTTAACAGATTGAGACAGCTGGTTTGAGATGGACACATGGCAAGATTGAGGAGGCTGGCATCTGAAGATTGTCATGATGTTTTGAATGTTATAATTTATGTTATGTTTTCAAAGACAAATTATGGATATTTGTAACGAATGGTTGGTGTTTTATATTATTCCACGAAAGTTTTAATTAACTCTTATATATTGAACTGCGTTTATAAGTAAATCCAACGTCCAAAGTAGGGCACCGGTAACGGGGCCTTACATTCTTCAATTCTGACATTGTTGATATCACTTCATTTCAAAATAGGTTTTCTACTTTCATGATAAAAGATTCATATTGCAATATATGTTGTGTTAATAATTTGTTACATTAACTAACTGTTTAAATTTTTATCAACCTTCTTCAAAACTCTGTTGGTTCTTCATGTTCGACTTGATCATCTAGGCTACCTGAAATGTATTTATCCCTCTATGATGAATATGTTGTAAGGAGTGAATTTAACAACATAGCTTAGTTAACTCTCAATGAGGTAAACTAGATTGATGTGTTTTTATTATTTAATATTTTGCTTATGTTATAATTTAGTTGACATAAATTTAGGTCAAGTCTGTTGTGATTGTTGGGATTGTTCGGATTATACATGAAGAATTGCCATGATATTATTTTGCATGTAAAACTTGTCACAATAATTGTTGGTACATGTGTGTCAGTAGTTCATAGTCTAGCATTTGTAATCGAGTCTGTAATGTAATTATGTTTATGATTATGTTTATGTTTTTGTACGTGCGAAGTTGTCAACAAGTTCGCTCAGGCGAACTTGTTGAACCAGCGAAGTTATTGACAACTTCGCTGATGGCGAAGTTGTCGTGTATATAAACTGTTCAGCGGAACAGTTTCGTGAGTTGGTTTTTAGGGTTTTCGTTTCAGTTGTTCAGTGAACGTGTTACGTGTCAGTGTCTGTAATAGTGACCTCGAGTCACGTGTTCGGTTATCAATACAACGGTTTCGTTCATTAAAAAAAGACTTGTAGGGGAGATGAGTTGAGGACGAAACGGAGAGAAGATCATAACGATGATCCCAATGCACCGGAAGGTGCAGGTGGTGAGCTGCCAAGAACCTCTCAGGCTCTTGGGGCTTCCACAGCTGAGGGGGAGTCTACAAATGCAGCTGGTGACGACGTGGTAGCGGTTGATGATGATGCTGATGTTGAAGATGTTATCGACGCATTGAAAGAGTTGGATGAGGAGGATGATGAGTTTATGATTGAAGATGATGTGCTGCCAGTTGATGAGATCGAGAGGATTGGAGAGCAGATTACGGTTGAAAACGTGTTAGAGGAAGGGGAGATTGTTGATGACTCCATGGAACACGAGATTCCGGAGGTTGAGAGACCAGAGTTGGGTGATGAGAACGCGGAGGAAGATGCTGAGTGGGAGGAACAACCGAAATGGAAAGAGGGTTGTGCCCACTGGTTCGTAAAGACGAAGAAGCCGGCGGTCCCTAAGATGTTCAGAAAAAGTTACAATATTAAGGGATACGCGGAAGCCAAGAAAGGTATTATCTGCTGGTTATATGACGAGCAGCTGCGGCTCTTCGTGATCAAGAGATACGATGGCATTCAGTACTTCCAGAGAAAGTTGAGATCTCTAAACACACTGCCAGAATGTGAGGTAAAAGATTTAGCCAGATTGGGATTGATAAACAGAAGTGAAGACAACATGGCTAGAATCATCGGGAAGATCGTGTGGAAGGAGTGCGTTAAAGAGAAAAAGTTTGAGCTACTGAAACCACAAAAGGGGAAACTTGTCGAAGACAAGGATAGAGGTCTGAGAGTTGATGGAAAACCTTGGATGGTTATGAAATATAAACCGATCCGGTGCCTTAAAGAAGTACCGATGAAGCTCATGCCCAAGGACGTGCTGAAAGACCTAAAATGGTGGTTCGTGGACTGTGAGACAGCGGAGGCGGTAATGGAAGATGAGGATGAACAAGAAGTGCTTAGGGTTTACGACCCGATGCATCTTGTTAATCTATCGCAAGCTGATCTGAAAGTGCTCAACGAGAAGAAGATCTTCTACATTCCTGCTTGGAAGGATCAAGCTAGGAAATATCAACGGGTGGTGTCGGTATGTGTTAGAGAAGGAGCGCACGCGTAGAGATGCAAGATTACAAGACTCAAGATTTGAAGATCAAGATATGAAGCTACTGCCAAGGGGGAGTCTGTTGGTACATGTGTGTCAGTAGTTCATAGTCTAGCATTTGTAATCAAGTCTGTAATGTAATTATGTTTATGATTATGTTTATGTTTTTGTACGTGCGAAGTTGTCAACAAGTTCGCTCAGGCGAACTTGTTGAACCAGCGAAGTTATTGACAACTTCGCCTATGGCGAAGTTGTCGTGTATATAAACTGTTCAGCGGAACAGTTTATGAGTTGGTCGTTTTAGGGTTTTCGTTTCAGCTGTTCACTTCGTGTGTTACGTGTCATTGTCTGTAATAGTGACCTCGGGTCACGTGTTTGTTATCAATATAACGTGTTTGGTTTATTGCTTGTGTGTTCGATCTCTACATACTCTACACTCGTATCTATCTACGCAGGGATTCCGCACCTGCGTTGTTATCGACATCCCGTGTACGATCCGTCCAGGAGCCTACAATAATTTTACTAAAAAGAGTGATATTGATTAACCTACTATTGGTGTTTTGGTTGATCAATAAGAGGTTTATGAATGTAAAACATATTCTTCCAACAACACTGCCATTGAAGTCGTTGAAAGGTGTTATTATATTTCAACTTTATGATCATTATTTTTCTCATTAGTTAAATAAACATAGTACCTGACATAACACATTTTCTTATGAAGGCTAAAAATTCCATTGGTTGTCCAAGATTCAACTGGAACTGTCTCGTTGACATTGTTTGATAGAGAAGCTTGCAAAATTTTCAAAAAAACTGCAAAACCATTAATTGAGAAACATCTTGATGTAAGATATTCTTTTTTACTTTTTATATATTATGGCTTACTGTTTATTTTTTTACAATATATATGTTCCTATCTTTGTATAATCTTAGTGACAACATGGCGCTTATAAGGGTTTGTATCCAAGTTCTTTTGGGAAAAAAGTTTGCATTTAAGATTGATATCAGTCAGTAACAGCTTTTGGGTGTTTGGTGTATCTAAATTTATTGATGATGAGGATATCATATTTGAGCTTGAAAAGAAAGCAAACAACATTGAGGTAATACATTTAAATTTAAGTATATTTAACATACATTTTTTACAACAAATTCCGATAGTCATTTTTTATTGTTAATTCTAGGTTGATAATTCTGCTTCTTTTAGCAATGGGTTAACTGATACGCTGCCACAAGATATCGAGAACTTGAATGTATGAATTTTATACAATTCAATAATTAGGTATTTACAGTGATATATATTTAAATATAAAAGGGCATGATAGAGCATCAATTTGTTGACTGGTGCAATCAAGCTGGTTCAATAAAATATTTGTTTAAATATAAAAGGGCATGATAGAGCATCAATTTGTTTTGTACCAACCAATCAAGAAAATCAGCATAACGAAAACATTGAAGAAATCAAAGACTACTATAGTTACAGATACATATATGCATGTGAAGCATCATGGAGGATTTTTTTTCTTTTGATATACATTATAGGAATCCTTCAATCATTATGCTTCCCTTTCATCTACCGAGACAACAACATGTTATTTATGAGGCATTTGATGATATTGATGATATCTTAGATAAACCTTTAGTGGCTGCCTTAATGTTTTTCAGAGTGGTTCAAGTGAAATCAAAATTATCCAGAAACACGTACTTTAAATTACGTGGAATTTCCTACAAAGTTTGTTTGGAAAGACAACAAACATTTTGAAAACCAAGGAAAAACGGGTTTTCGATTGGCAGAATTCATGCAGTTTCTCCTTTTCTTGGTGAAGCTTATTATTTAAGAATTTTGTTGAACAATATAAAAGGTCCAAGAACATTTGCTGAAATTCGAACTTTCAACTTTGTCGAATCACCAACATTTAGAGATGCATGTTATGCATGTGGCCTTTCGGATGATGACGATGAATGTAGAAGCAAGTTTTACAGGTTCTGGTTATTACTTAAGAAGTTTATTTTATACATTGCTAATGTCGGAGAGCATGTCTAAACCTGAATTTGTGTGGGAAAGAACGTGGACTTACTTGTCAGATGACATTTTATACAACCAACGCACTCTTTTAAAGCATCCAGGTATTAAAAATCATATAATGATGCACCTTAATGTTTTCTTATTTTATATAAAATTTTACAATTTCTATTTGTATAACATATTTAATTTTAAAGTTTTCAAGTTTAGAACTTAATAAAGAACAAATTAGAAACTTGACATTGTTTGAGATAGAAAAGTTTCTATTAAAAAATAATTTCAATCTAAAAGGGTATTCTACCATGATTTTTCCTAATAAAGATTCAAATCTTCTACAGATAATAATTTACTTACTGAAGAACTAGCTTATGACAAGGTTATGTTAGATAAAGAGTTTGAACAACTCTTTTCTTCACTAACTGATGAGCAACATGTTGTATATGAAGAAAATATTGAAGCGGTTGATAAGAATAAATGAGGGGTTTTTTTTGTTTATGGTTATGGTGGCACTAGGAAAACTTATCTTTGGAAAAGACGTTATGTGCATCTATAAGATATCAAGGAAAAATTGTTTTAATAGTTGCTTCAAGTGGAATCGCATCACTTTTTCTATCAGGAGGTAGGTGTTGGAATTATGGACCGGCTCACTTAAGTCAACGCGGCTGACCAGGTTGTGTCCCGTGAGAGTTACACCTTGGGTAGCGAACGTTAAACCCGCTTAAGTTAGTTAACCGGGTTTGACATATTAACGAGATATGGACCTTTAAAAGGATTGGGCTTGAGATGGGCTTGGTGGCTCGACATGATTAACTAGTTATATAAACCAGTTAATATGTCATTAGGTTTTGATAACACGAGTAACAAACCCTAGCCACCAAGAAGTTTTTCTCTCCTCTCTTGCTTCCCCAACCAGCCGCCGGCCTCCCGAGTACCTCCGGTCACCGCCGCCGCCCGCCATAGGTTGGCGCACTGCTGCACGCTCTCTGCCGCTGCTGTGCATATGTTTCCGCCACTTCACAGCTGCTGCCACTGCTTTCCCACACCACCGCGGCAGCCACCGCCGCTACCGGTTGTCGTCGTACACCACCATCGTCGGTCGTTTTCTCGTTTAGTCACCTAGCGTTGTTCGTTAGCCCTCGGTGTCCGGTTATTTATTAACCGAGGTAAAATAAAATATATTGTCGGTTTACAATTATATTTATTTTGTTTGACTCGTACTCGTATTGTTTGTAACCGGATCCTGTACGGTCCGTTAAATGGTGATTACTCGTTTTTGTATTCCGTTGTGTGTTCTATTATTAATGTGATTAATAATTATGAAACCAATTTTATTAAACCAGGTTTCAAAGTTAAACCGTTGACTGATCACCATTGGAACCCAACAGAGGTAGATCCTTGGTTACAACATACAAGTCGAATCCGATCTTTTCACCGGATCTACATCATAAACTTCAAGCTAGTTGAAGTTTTTGATCTAGATATGTTTTTAGGGTCAAAATTTTGGTCAAAATTTTATATATTTTATTTGACCGAAATATTGCCCGATTTTATTTTTATCGAATGTGTAAATCTGGCCCGACCATTGTGTGTTTGGTTGATTGGTTTTGATTTTGGCCATATGGATGGTTTAAAGTTGTATTTAATTTTTCGGTTTTATTTTATGTTTTTGGCCACTTTGATGGTTCAAAATTGTAATATAGGGTTTGGTTTTTCATTATATGTATTTTATAATAATGTAATGAAGAAGACCCGAAGGAAGGCCGAGGACGAGCTCATGGAGTTCTTGAAGTCCGTGGGAGTTAACAAAGATGACATGATGCACCAAGAGTCCATCCTTGTGGTTGTTTTGTGTTGTGACCCCTTGACCCGATTGGTCTTGCTAATAGGTGATATACGTCTATTTATACATCTTGGATTCCTTGTAAAGTTATGTTTATTTAATATTTTGAGTTCGTTTTAGTTCGTGTTTTGGTTTATCTTTTATTAATTTAGGTTTTGAGTCAAGTATTTCATATATTTATATGTTTTATATCGTTTGGTGTTTTGAATGTTAAGCCTTAGCTCTTTCTATCTTTTCATGCGAAGTTTGAGTTCGTTTTGTTCGTTAATGACTACATGATTATTCCACTTAGCGTTTCGATTTGTTTTCATGTAGATGGTGGTTTGAAAGTCAAGGAAAAGATGATCTAGAAGGTTCTTAACGTTACTTTATGTTCAAGAAAGAGATCTAAGATGATTTAATAACAAATAACAAGCAAAAATTCGTAGGCTACTCATATGGGCGCCGCACCCCGCGAAGGCAAAGGACCAAGGCGGTCGCGGGGCGCCTAGGCCTTCTGGTCAGCAAAAAAAAAAAGCAAGCCGCCGCGCGCGAAGGCAAATGTCCAGGGTTGGGCCGCATGGCGCCTAGGCCTACTGGTCTGCGCATTTTTGCAAGCCCAAGCCTGGTATTCGCTTATATAAACATCATTATGTCCTTAGCCGAAGACACAATTATTCCAGCCGATTTTGGAGAGGTTAGAGCCAAGTTAAAGGTGTTTTTGGAGCTAGGAATCAAGGGAGATCATCGAGCTTTCATACGGGTGTTCAAGGATTGATTAAGACGGCTTCTTTCGTTCTTTATCTTTGTTCTTGTTCATTATCTTTCATGATGTTTCCTTTTGTTCTTTGGTTTAGTTCTTTTTATAACTATGCTAGGCTAGACTTCATGTCTACCTAGGTTTGATGAACATGTTTGATGCATGATTCTTGCTTTGGATAATTGTTTGATTATTGATTTCGTTATTTAATAGTAAAGACTTGGTTTTGTTTTCATGATGAGTATAAGTATTTATTATCTTGATTGATTATTAACTATTGCTTCACATAGATCTTTTATCTTTTGATTGCGTTCTTTAGATTTAGGGTTTATGTTTAAATCATTACTTGGTGTTTTGATTATTGTGATTAAATGGGCCCGTTAGATCAAAGAAGCTTGTTGATTGTTGATTAGGATTATGAATGCTTTGCCAAATTCCAATAGTTGTAAGGTGAGGAGTTGTTCATGTGTCTTGGTCAATTGCATGCTAGGATAGTTAGTGACAATATTCTTGCTTATTGTGTTGATCCATGTTCATGATGTCATGTTAGCTTATCAAGTTATCTAGAGTTTAGTGTTTCGTAAGATTGCTTGCTTTAGATACTATTAATTAACCCTAATTGATGACTTTGCGGAAATCAATAATACTGATTGCTTAATAATCTAATAATTGTTCTTTGGGATTTCGTTTGATTCAGTCAAGGGTCCTTAGGGTTTTGTTAGATGAATATGTTTAGAAATCAGTTTCCATAATCATGTTATTTTTCCATTGCTTGATGATTGTTGATGCATGGGATTCTTACCTAGGTAGATTCCTTCTCTTATTGGTTTCAATCTTGTGTTTTATTGCTTGCTTCTCGTTTTCTTGTTTATTTACTTTCTTAGTTTAATATTAGTTTAAAATCCCCCTTTAAACATTAATAATAAATAGTCGTGTCGTAAGTCGAGTCTAATTAGTTAATTAACGTAATTTATAGAGTCCTGTGGGTTCGATATTCCGGACTTACTTAGCTTTAATACAATTGATCGGTTCACTTGTCGGTGTTTTGTGTAGTTGAGTCTTAGGTATAGTTTTTATTACTTGTTTAATTTAGTTGATAATTTATTGACTGTTTTCACCATATCAAGTTTTTTGGCGCCGTTGCCGGGGACTCTTGGCGATTGCGTTATTAGCTTTACTTGGACTTATCTGCTACATCCGTGCTATTTGTTTTATTTTTGTTTGAGTCGTAAGAGTCTAATCTAAATTTTAGTTTATTTTTAAGTATTCGAGTCTACTCACTTGGTCTTTTGCGTTTTTCAGTTTTATGCCACATCTTTGTTCGCAAGGATCACCGCTGGATAATCTTGGATTTTCTCTGTTGAAGACCAAGGCTATTTCGTCAGTAGAAAAACAACCGTCAGAACCCACATCTACACCAAATTCGTCACCACACAGTTCACCACCCGAAAGTCCTAGAGTCCAACCACAAGTTCAAATGGCCGACAATAGGACAATTGCTGCTCAAACCTTCGATGGCTTAACTGGAAACCAGTCATGCATCATCGTTCCCCAGATCGAAAACCCCAACTCGTAGCAAATTCCGTCATACGTTATGAACAACATCGTTCAAACCAATCAATTTAATGGGCGTGATGACGAGGATGCACCGGCTCACATTAACCGACTTTACCGCGTTCTTAAAACTTTTAATTTACAAGGTGCTACCGAATATGCTATTTTCTTACATTTGTTTCCGTTTTCACTCACAGGTAAAGCAGCCACTTGGCTTGACACGCAGCCACCTGGCACGTTCACCACTTGGGAAGCACTACGTTCGGCATTTATCAAGAGATACTTCCCACCGGCTAAAGCGGCTATTCTTCGCGATCAGATTCACTCGTTTCACATGGAGCCGGGGAGCAATATTGTCATGCTTGGGAGCGTTTTTAGAGCCTGTTGTCTCGATGCTCACAGAATGGTCTCACACCATGGGCTCTGGTGGAGAAATTTTACAATGGGTTGAACAACGAAACCCAATTTCGGTTCGACACGGCCGCGGGAGGAAGTCTACTGGCTAGGAAGAATGTCGCCGAATGTAACGAGATGTTTGAGAGCTTCACTCAATCGGACCTTTCCAAAGTGCCACATTGCAAGAATTCCATTCCCGTTAGCAGCACATCATCATCCGCTCGAGGTGTACACCAGGTTAATCTGGATACTAGTGTGGCTGCTGCTTTGGAATCACTAACTCGAGAGGTTAAGGAGCTGAAGGCCAAGGTGGACATGTGTGAGTTTTGCAGAGGTGGTCATGGTACTTTGGAGTGCCCGGTGATGAATCAACAGGTCGATTTTGTTGCTAGTCAGAATAGGTTTCCCAATAATTACAGCAAAAATAATTAGAGTTGGAACAGCTACAAAAACCCAAATCAGAATAATTCCAACTGGTGTTCGTCAGGCGCACCTCCCGGATTTCAAAATTCTTATGCTCCAGCACAAGGTCAGTATTTTAATGATAATAATACCAATAATACTAATGTTCAAAATAATGTGCAGGATTCGAACGGTGTAATTGGGCGTTTGGAAGAGATGATGAAGCAAATCCTGGAGAGAGATCAAGTTACACAGAAGAACTTTGCCGAGCACGATTTGCTTTTCAAGAACCAACAATCTTCTATTCTCGATATTCAAAGAACTGTTGGTGATATTGCTCGTCGTTTAGAAGAAAGGCCCCCAGGTCAGTTTTCGGGTATTCCTCAAACTAATCCGGCTGCTCCATTGAAAGCCATCTCCACTCGTAGTGGTAGGGTTTTTGGTCCGGGGGTAGTTAGTAAAGAAATTGGGAAAAATGGGGACGATGAATTGGTAGATGAGGAGATAGAGGTAGAGGTAGAGGCTCCGAGTAAGTCACAAGTTACAACACCGATTATTGAGCCACTAGTTAAGAATAAGCCGGTTGGAGTCCGGCCACCACCACACATCATTAACCCTGCTTATGTCCCGTATCCCGCTCGTCTAAAGCATCAACAATATACGAAAGATTACGGGCATTTTCTCCACATACTCAGCCAATTGAATGTTAACCTCCCGTTCATTGAAGTCCTCCAACATATGCCGAAGTATGCCAAGTTTTTGAAAGATCTTCTTAAAAGAAAGGATAAGTTGGAGGAGTTGTCGACTGTACCACTGAATGGAGAGTGTTCCGCGGTAGTTCTTAATAAAGTACCGAAAAAGTTACCCAACCCCGGCGTTTTTACCATTCCATGTCTTTTCGGAAGTGACACAATGTGTCAAGCATTGGCCGATCTTGGAGCTAGCATAAACCTCATGCCATATTCTTTATATGAAAAGTTGGGTCTAGGAGAGCTCACCCCTACTCGTATGACATTGTCTTTAGCCGATCGTTCCGTCAAGTATCCGATGGGTGTCGTGGAAAATTTGCTCATTAAGGTAGATAATTTGGTTTTTCCCGCAGATTTTGTTGTTTTGGATATGGAGGCCGACGAGAGAGTTCCTATCATTTTGGGTCGTCCATTTTTACGTACTGCTAGGGCAATCATCGATGTGTTTTAAGGCAAGATCACTCTTAGAGCCGGTGATGATAGTGCCACGTATTTGGCTAAGTCCATGAGGCATCCGAGTGGTCAAGACGGTCTCATTGATCCATGTCACCCAGTTTACTCGATAGAATCATTTATCTCGGGCATGGGTCCTAGTCTTGAAAAACCCTGTTCGGTGAGTATTAGTATGAAAAAGGAGCAAACGGTTTCTAGTTCTCGGGTAATGGTAAAGTGTATGGGAGAAAGAGGTGGTGGAAAGTGTAAGGTTGAGAGGGTTCGTGGTGTTAAAAAGAAGAAGAGTAAGGTTGACGAATGGTCGGATAGTGAGTCGACATCTTTGAGGGCATTGGAGTTCTACCGAGGTGGAGGAAGCTCCACTCGGTCCGCCACGTGATTCGCATAACATGGGTTCTTGAGTGAAAACTCAAGTGTAGAGTTTGTATTATTTTCTTTTATTTTTATTTTTATTTTTATTTTCTTTGAGTCCCTAACGTAGTTTGTTGTAGTTTTTCTTTGTTTTTGTGTTTTTTGAGTTTTGCTAGTTTGGAGATTGAACGAGCTAGAGACGATCCCCGAGGAAGAATCTAATGAAAAAGACAAGTGTGGGGATGGAGTTGCAGTGGAGCCGTATACTTTATGTTTTTATTATTATTTGCTCCTGATTATTCATGTTTTATTTTTTCGGTTGATGAAAGCACTTTAATTGCATAATATATATCATTATGATAAGATACTTTTTTTAGATATGTTTGTTT
Source organism: Bidens hawaiensis (assembly GCF_021521415.1). Classification (NCBI taxonomy): domain Eukaryota; kingdom Viridiplantae; phylum Streptophyta; class Magnoliopsida; order Asterales; family Asteraceae; genus Bidens; species Bidens hawaiensis. The sequence continues at coordinate 77,418 of NW_027497849.1, forward strand.
TGTTTTGCCGCTTGCGTTCGTGAGAGAAGGAGTTACTATTTGCTGAGCACGTTCGTAGTTGGAGGGCATTCATGGAAGAAGACTTTGGCATCATGTTTTGTTCGCATATTACCAGCTAAGTCTTTTCCATTATCTAGCTTGTTAACTTTTTATTTTGCTTTTGTTTTTAATTTTTAGGTTTTTAAGTTTTTGTAGTTCGACTTTATTTTTAATTTTATTTTTATTTTGAGTCGTCATTATCCTTGCATTGAGGACAATGCATAATTTAAGTGTGGGGATAGGATATTTTAGTCGTAGTTTAAATTGAGTTTATGTTTAAAAAAGAAAAAAATTAAAAAAGAAAAAAAATTGAAAAATGTTTAAAAATGTCCCTTGAATATAGTTTTTGAGTTAAAGTGGGAGATGATGATATTATTCGGAAATTGGTTTTTCATACTACTAATAATATAAGATAAATAAAAGAAAACGCACTTAACTTGGGATGTGTCGGTAGGCTCAGCCTTGAAAATGAAAGGGCAAATTTGATAAAATGGGTCAGAAATCTCTTGTGGGTAAAGCGTTTTGTCCGTGGAAGATAAGTAATGAAAGTTCAGGCCATACTCAAGCCTCAATTCTTGGTATGAAAAGTGAAAATGTTATAAATATTATGAGTTTTAAAAAATTGAATACGTTATCATATGATGCTTGGGTAAGTTTAACGTTAGAGAATGCCGTGTAGCCTGTGATATAAATCTTAAACTGCTTAGCTTTAGTGTTTTACACATCATTGGCGTATGGTTTTATAACCTTAAATCTTGTATTGATGGGATGCCCCGAGTCCGGAGACCATAGGTCTGTATGTTGACTTTTCATCTGGGTATTCACAATTCCAAATGGGGTTGTGAATATTTAAAATAAAGCTAAAAAAGAGCAAACCCGCAGATTTCTGCCACATAAGTCTTTAAATATGATCACACAGAGTACAAAAGTACAAATACATTACAGACTTGATCATCCACGCTGTTAGCCATGTGGGGTCCCCTTGCTCGCGTCCCATTATGAAACGGACCATAAGGGACAAGCCACATGTAAGCCCTACAGATGAAATTTTGCATACTCACCTATGGTAATGGTTCGGTGTATTGCTTGATAGCGGGGGTATGTCATGTTATGGGGAACACTAGCTATTAATTAATTGAACCTTAATCATATTTGGCTGCTTGGTAGACTTTGATGCTTAAGCTTAGGTGGATAAACAATACCCTTGATCGTCTTAACTATTCATAAAAAAAATATAGCAACAAAAGTTTTAAATCTGCTAATTTTGAGGTTTAAGTCAAGTTGGGGTGGTCTGGTCCGGTAAAAGCTGAAAATAAGCGGGTCTTAATTGTGTAAACCACTTAGTACTATTATTGTCGGATCTTATTTGTCCAGGTAAAGATTAAGGCATGGGTTTAAGTAGACAAAAATATCGGTGATCGCGGTTTTTGCGTTTTTTCTAAGCTTTAAAAATTAACCTATATGTTTGTAAGACTGAATTTTCCGATTCTGATCCAACTGCATTAGATTTTTTCAGGGACGAAAAAGAGTAAGTGTGGGGATATTTGATATACGTCTATTTGTACATCTTGGATCCCTTGTAAAGTTATGTTTATTTAATATTTTGAGTTCGTTTTAGTTCGTGTTTTTGGTTTATCTTTTATTCATTTAGGTTTTGAGTCAAGTATTTCATATATTTACATGTTTTATATCGTTTGGTGTCTTGAATGTTAAGCCTCAATTCTTTCTATCTTTTCATGCGAAGTTTGAGTTCGTTTTGTTCGTTAATGACTACATGATTATTCCACTTAGCGTTTCGATTTGTTTTCATGTAGATGGTGGTTTGAAAGTCAAGGAAAAGATGATCTAGAAGGTTCTTAACGTTACTTTATGTTCAAGAAAGAGATCTAAGATGATTTAATAACAAATAACAAGCAAAAATTCAAAGGCTACTCATATGGGCTCCCCGCGAAGGCAATGGGCCAAGGCGGTCGCGGGGCGCCTAGGCCTTCTGGTCAGCAAAAAAAAGCAAGCCATCGCGCGCGAAGGCAAATGTCCAGGGTGGGGCCGCACGGCGCCTAGGCTTACTGGTTTGCGCGTTTTTGCAAGCCCAAGCCCGGTATTCGCTATATAAACACCATTATGTCCTTAGCCGAAGACACAATTATTCCAGCCGATTTTGGAGAGGTTAGAGCCAATTTGAAGGTGTTTTTAGAGCTAGGAATCAAGGGAGATCATCGAAATTTCATACGGGTTTTCAAGGATCGATTAAGACGAGTTCTTTCGTTCTTTATCTTTGTTCTTGTTCATTATCTTTCATGATGTATCCTTTTGTTCTTTGGTTTAGTTCTTTGATTATAACTATGCTAGGCTAGACTTCATGTCTACCTAGGTTTGATGAACATGTTTGATGCATGATTCTTGCTTTGGATAATTGTTTGATTAGGGATTTCGTTATTTAATAGTAAAGACTTGGGTTTGTTTTCATGATGCGTATAAGTGTTTATTATCTTGATTGATTATTAACTATTGCTTCACATAGATCTTTTATCTTTTGATTGTGTTCTTTAGATTTAGGGTTTATGTTTAAATCATTACTTTGTGTTTTGATTATTTTGATTAAATGGGCCCGTTAGATCATAGAAGCTTGTTGATTGTTGATTAGGATTATGAATGCTTTGCCAAATTCCAATAGTTGTAAGGTGAGGAGTTGTTCATGTGTCTTGGTCAATTGCATGCTAGGATAGTTAGTGACAATATTCTTGCTTATTGTGTTGATCCATGTTCATGATGTCATGTTAGCTTATCAAGTTATCTAGAGTTTAGTGTTTCGTAAGATTGCTTGCTTTAGATACTATTAATTAACCCTAATTGATGACTTTGCGGAAATCAATAATACTGATTGCTTAATAATCTAATAATTGTTCTTTGGGATTTCGTTTGATTCAGTCAAGGGTCCTTAGGGTTTTGTTAGATGAATATGTTTAGAAATCAGTTTCCATAATCATGTTATTTTTCCATTACTTGATGATTGTTGATGCATGGGATTCTTACCTAGGTAGATTCCTTCTCTTATTGGTTTCAATCTTGTGTTTTATTGCTTGCTTCTCGTTTTCTTGTTTATTTACTTTCTTAGTTTAATATTAGTTTAAAATCTCCCTTTAAACATTAATAATAAATAGTCATGTCGTAAGTCGAGTCTAATTAGTTAATTAACGTAATTTATAGAGTCCTGTGGGTTCGATATTCCGGACTTACTTAGCTTTAATACATTTGATCGGTTCACTTGCCGGTGTTTTGTGTAGTTGAGTCTTAGGTCTAGTTTTATTACTTGTTTAATTTAGTTGATAATTAATTGACTGTTTTCACCACATCAATAGGCTCTAGCAAAACCAATCACCTTTATTGGCCATTTAATATTTACATGATTCTTTGCTATTGTGGTTGCTTGCTTTATTACAATAGGTTATAATACCACCACCCTAATACTAAACATATTAAAATAAATTTTAATTAACCATTTATGTTTTTTGCAAAATTAAACTAAATTTGATTTTCCAAAACTTGTAACTTAATAGTTTATCTATTAACTTAAAATTGGTTAGAGATATCGCGACAAACTTTGTTTTATTAGGGTTACTTAAAACTAAGTGTCCTGAGAGATGAAAGGGTTCATCATGTCGTCCCGATTAATACAGTAAAACTGGACTTTTACTCTATTCGGTAAATTCTAAAATTAATCCCAATTTTAAAATCAATAGTTTATGACATCCTACTGTAAAGCCACACTTGAGACATACTGCGAAATTTCAAGTGTTTGGAGCTACACCACCACACTTGTTTTCTAGCCTATCCCATCAAGGTAAAAGGGTTTCGTGACTGTACTAGGGCGACTATTACTTTACTCTTCTATTACGTGGTACAGCTGTCTGAAGACTAAAGTGGGCATAGATGAGGCTAAACGTATCTACTTAGGCAATTGTTGTCTTAATGGGCCTCATAACCGAGAGTTGTGCTTTATTCACAATTGGCAATCGTTGTCAGTCTGCCTAACCACTTACTAATGTTGTGTGCTACAGCTGTCATTACTAACTGGAAGCCAGATTCTCAAATCCCTATTTTATTAATGTTAATTGGGTCATTCATAATAGGATTATAACATCGAAAATACTAATTAAATTACTTTTGCTTATTTAAAAAGATGTCAACTGATAATAACTCCTTATTCACTGTAACACCCCGGCTAAAGCGGAATACGCCCGAGTGTGACGTAAAGATTGCCCAAAACACATGTGACATTATTAAGTGACAATATTATCATTAATTAATTTAAACATCAAGTACACAAGTTTGTAACAAGAAATACAAGGATAATACAAGAACAATTAACAGCTTGTCCATTTATTAATATAACCTAAGTTCTAGTGTATTCTCCGTTTCATCCTCTAATAATTGTACCTGTAACATATATATAAAATAAAGTCAACTAAATGAATAGTTGGTGAGTTCACACAAGTTTTGATATACGTACATAAAAATCATATAATTCCATGAACAAGTGTAACTGAGCAAGTAATGTCCTTTCCAACTGGGATTGTGCACCAGCGTACTCAGATAAGCGCAAGTAAGGTCCTTTCCAGTTGGGATTGTGCACCAACGTACTTGGATAATGAGGCCCTTTTCCGCTCATAGCAACAAATGTATTGAGCGCAAAGGGGGGCGTATGATCATACTATCTTGAAGTAATCTATGAGCAAATAATTTGTAGCAAGTAGCAAGTAAACACACAAGTCCATGTGGCGAATTGTAGTTTGTAAATAATGAATAAACGAAATTGAATTATCAAAGCAATTGAACGTCACGAACTAGAATTAAAAGCATAAAAATTAATATTAACTGACAGCTTATAAAATGTAGATATTCATACAAGCATTATAAGTATTTTCTAAGCGATTCCTAGAATCCTTAGTATCCAAACAATCCCATGGATTATTAAAAGTTTGACCAAAGTTTGACTTTCGTTGACTTTTGACCAAAAGGTCCATGTTGTTGACCGTCGACTAAAAATATTGACCATTGACCAAAATATTGACTGTTGACCCTAAATGTTGACCGACGACCCGTTGGTAGCTTTTGACCAATTATCTAGACTTAAAATAATCATAAGATATTCATAGTCGCAACCTAACAATCGATCATGTAATTTGCAGTTAATCATTTTTCATGAAACCCTATGACTAAGTCACACTTTTACCAATTTCATTTCTCATAAGAAAGACCAAGCATTTAATCAAATAATTTCAAGTTGACCAATAAAGTCAAATTCCAATATAACACAGCAATCCTTGTACAAACTACAACTATTTTTACCAAACAGCATGCTGGATAAATTTAGGCAGGTTTTAAGTCACCAATACCTATTTTTCTAACCAGTTGTAACACCCCGTAACCGCAGCGGAAACGTAAACGGGATGCAACAGACACATCTGATATCAACAGCATTGCTTATAAAGAAAACACCACTACATTAATTTACATCATATTACATTGTTCCGAGTTTAGTTACCGTCTAGGCGATAGCACATAAGTTTTACCAATATTACATTAACATAATTAATACAAAATGATCACTAAGCTTCCACAAAAACACGCATCATCAAGCAGGTAGCACTTATTCCAGTTTGGGAGTACCTAGAAAGCATGGAAAGAAAACGGGTCAACTACGAATAGTTGGTGAGTTTCACTGATTTAAATAAACATGGACAATTCATTATGATAAATCATATATTAGCGATGTAATTATGCTGAGCCCACAAGTGAAACCTCTGACTATCACACACAACCCCCGTGGCATATCCCCCGCCCACGGACCTGCCCCAAACCGCTATGTCTAACATTACATAGCAAAATATATATAACAACAAAATAGACATGTGCAACTCTCTGGGAAACATCAGCAAATCCATGCCGGACCAGTTGGGTTTGTCAGACCAATAGTACTATTCACACTCTACCGGCTTTCAGTTAATCACTCGTGTTCCGGGGCCTTAGAATGTTAGCAACTCAGACAATTACCATCTTAGGACATTTCCGTACGATTTCCGTACAATAAAACATATATAAATACACGCAAATCCATGCGTTCAGTATGTACTTAAACATTTCAATAATAACATGCTTTCCGCCCCGGGAAAATATTTAAAAACAGTTCAGAAAACGGGGCTCGTGAAACTCACCTTATCGCAAGCAGTAACACAGTACGTGAGCTATTAATCCGGATCTGTAATACGATCCCTAAATTCGTTACTATACATTCACTATTTATATAATTTTAATCGTGTTAACCGGTACATCTGGGGACACTGTTAACACAGTACTGTACCTGTTCCGGGGGCAATGTTAACCCAGAAACACTTCTCAGGACTCAGATTGTGATATCGTTTAGCGTTCACTAGTCAAAATTACTACTAGTCGTTTTTCCGTTTTGCGTGCCTAGCACGGTTATCCGTTTTTACGTTTCAAAAATGAGTTTGGTCACACACGACCCGAAAATAGTTTTTGATTGATAATTTAAGTAAAGTTGTGAATTTAGAGCTCGGTTTAGACGCCCCGATTGGCCGTGGGACCCGTTTCCGTCCTTGGCGTACCGGAAACTGTTAAATTGGTTAAAAATTACTCAAATCATCCGAATTATTTTCGGATGATTTATTTTTACTTGTTTAGCTTAGTTATATGAAAATAGTCCATTTTTAGGGTTTTTATACACCAGTCAGCTCGCTTATGCGAACTTTACCGGTTTACGCGTTTTAAGCTTTAAAAGTTTGTTTTTATCTTCTTTTTAGCACAAATAAATATCCGTTTAATCTCGGATCTTGAAATTTTGCACAAATCACTTTTTGACAGTGGGGATTTTTATAAAAATATTTCCAGAATTAATTTTTATATTTAAAATTTATTTATCTATTTTTAAACACCATTTAAACACTAATTATGTCGTAAATACCAAACAATCTTAGAAAAATCCCAAATTTTTCTTGGATGACCACTGCCATCTCCATAGTCCCCTGTAATTTATCCAGAACCAAAAATCTTAAATGCCATTTTCACTAAAACCGAGCTAGAAAACCCAAGAACTCGTTTAACCGAAAAGCCTACTTAGACTTTTCCAAATGACCTCAAATTTTGTGTTTGACTTATACATGATGAAAAATCCTTATCTGAAATTTTCTAGAATTTTTCATGATATTTAACTATTTTTCACCATTTTTGGCCAAAACCGAGCATTAAATTCACCAAATATTCATCCTTTGTCCAAAAATTACCAAAAATTCACAGAACTCATATTTTCATATATCTAACACCTCTGTAAAATTTCATGACCTAACTCTAAATGAGTCACAATCTGTCCAAAACTTAATCATCACACAAAAACCGAACTACCTTGAGTTTCTAGCTTCAAATCGCAAGAATCTCGCTTTCTAGCCTTTGCTATCAACTAGATACAACACCTACAAGAACAATAACACCACACCAAGCAAGTTACACCCACAATCAAGCCATTTCTTTCATGGTTTCGGTTATGATATAAAAACAAAGATTTAACCGTAAAAATTCGTTTTTGGTTCGTTTAACTCCTTTCTTGGACCAAGATCCCTTGTATAACCCGTATACATCACTTGATCATGCAAGAATCGGTTCCATCTCGGGTTTTTACCCTTTTTCACTTGGAAACCTCATTTTCTTGCAAGAACACTCAAGAAACGAAGATAAACACGTACATAACACGATCATTACCTTGTTTTTCTTGCTTCAAAACCCGGTTTTTAGTTCATAGGTGGAGAGAGAGTTGAAAGATTGATGAATGTGTTTGTGAAAAAGAGAAAATGAAGTGAGGTTTGGGGAGTGGTGGTCCGATCGGATCATTTGGAGGGTGGGGTGGGACCCACATCTCCATTTTAAGCCACATATTCAGATTCTCGTAATCCGGATAATGTTTTGGATAATCTGGTTCAGTTCGTTTTTCGGTTAAATGTTTAATTCGGCTTAAAACGAGGCTAAAACGGTCGTTTTTCGGCTTAAAAATGAAATTTATATAGAACCAATTTAAAAACTTTAAAAACTTAAACCATGACTTTCATTAACTTAAAAAATCATATTATTAATAATTGCGCATCTTTTTCGGCTTGATCGATTGTCTCTTGCTCGGTTTGGTATTAAAGGTTTCGTTTAATGTACCGACGTACCATTAAATCGGAGATCCTTTTTCTGTGCTTTAATTCACTTATCCCGAAGCTTTAATACTTCGTAAACATCACTAATTATTATATATTTCGTCTATAATGAAATCCCCGATCGTTCGGGCTTCAATAACCGTTAATCGGCTAATCGTATTTCCAATACGATTAACTGTATAATCGAGTATAATCCGTAAAGTGAATCTTACATACTCGTATAAACGCATTATAATTCATATATTCATTATTAAATAACACATAAATAGTATATACTGGCTAGGGTATACCTAAATTTGCCGGAATCGTTACATTCTCCCCCCGTAAAAGAAATTTCGTCCTCGAAATTTTACGCGTCGACTACTTCCTTTTGAGGAAATAGATAGGGGTATTTCTTCCGGAATTCGTCCTTTCGTTCCCATGTATATTCTGGGCCTCGATGCGAATTCCATCTAACTTTGACCAACGAAATCTTGTTGTGTCTAAGTTGCTTGATTTTCCCGTCTACTATTTCTATGGGTTCCTCTACGAAATTGAGCTTATCATTTATTTGTACACCCTCTAAAGTTAACACCGATGTCTCATCCGCCAGACATCTTTTCAAATTTGATACGTGAAACACGTTGTGAACTGCACTCAGTTCATCGGGTAGTTCTAATCGGTATGCTACGGGACCGATTTTTGCAGTAATATTGAATGGTCCAATATATCTCGGGGCTAACTTCCCCGCCTTTCCAAATCTGACTACACCCTTCCAAGGTGATACTTTCAAATACACTATATCACCTTTCTCAAATGACAACGGTTTTCTACGGGTATCGGCATAACTCTTCTGCCGATCCCGCGCGGCCTTCAGATTGTTCCTAATTTCAAGGATTTTGCTGGTCGTTTTCTGGACCAGGTCTGATCTAATAACCTGAGTGTCGCCCACTTCAGCCCAGCAGAGTGGTGATCGGCATTTCCGACCATACAATGCTTCGTAAGGCGCTGCCTTTATACTGCTATGGTAACTGTTATTATAGGAAAATTCAACGAGTGGGAGATGTTGATCCCAATTTCCCTTAAAATCCAGTACGCATGCACGAAGCAAATCCTCCAGAGTTTGGATGGTCCTCTCAGACTGACCACCGGTCTGAGGGTGGTAAGCTGTGGTTAGATCAATGCGCATTCCCAGCGCTTCTTGCACAGCTTGCCAAAGATTGGAGGTGAAATGGCTATCCCGATCGGAGATGATTGAGCTGGGTATCCCATGACGAGACACAATTTCATTTATATAAATCTGCGCAAGTCTCTCAGTGTTATAATTATTCCTAATCGGGATAAAATGTGCTGATTTGGTTAATCGATCCACGATTACCCAAATTGCATCATGTCCTCGGGACGTTTTAGGAAGATGTGTCACAAAATCCATCGTGATTTGCTCCCACTTCCATTCGGGAATTTCCGGTTGTTGTAACATTCCCGAGGGTTTCTGGTGCTCTGCCTTAACTCTCGCACAAGTCGTCCATTTACCGACATACGTTGCGATATCCTTTTTCATACCCGGCCACCAGTAGAACTCCTTCACATCCTTGTACATCTTATCCGATCCCGGATGTATGGAATATTTCGATCTATGCGCTTCGTCCATGATTAATTCACGAAGGTCATGGAGGGTCGGGATCCAAGCCCGATTTTTGAAATAGAGAATTTCGTCCACGCGCTGTTCGAAATTCTTCTCATTGCCGTAAAGTCCCTCCTTCTCCAATTGTTCCTCTTTCAACGCCTCACGTTGAGCGACTCGAATCAGGTCCAAAAGGTTCGACTGGACTATCATCCCTAGCGCTCGCACTCGCAATGGCTTAACCCGATCTTTCCTACTCAAAGCATCGGCTACGACGTTAGCCTTGCCGGGGTGATAACGGATGTCACAGTCATAATCGCTTAACAACTCGACCCATCTTCGTTGCCTCATATTCAGTTCTTTCTGATCGAATATGTGCTGCAAACTCTTATGATCGGTGAAGATGGTGCACTTTGTACCGTAGAGATAATGTCTCCAGATTTTAAGTGCGAAGATAACCGCTCCCAGTTCTAAGTCGTGAGTAGTGTAATTTTTCTCGTGTACTTTTAACTGTCGGGAAGCATAGGCTATAACCTTATTATTCTGCATCAACACACATCCTAACCCTCTACGCGATGCGTCACAATACGCGACAAAACCATCGTCTTCATCGGGGAGGCTTAAAATCGGCGCTTGGCACAATTTTTGCTTTAACGTTTGAAACGCCATCTCCTGCTCTTTTCCCCGTTCATACTTTCGATCCTTTTGAGTCAGGAGAGTTAATGGTTGGGCAATGCTGGAAAGGTTCTCTATGAATCGACGATAATATCCAGCTAAGCCTAAGAATTGGCGGATTTCCTTTGGCGTTTTAGGCGCTTGCCAATTCTTAATTGCTTCAATTTTACTCGGATCAACGTGTATTCCTTGATGGTTTACAACGTGACCGAGGAACTGCACTTCCTGTAACCAGAAATTACACTTGGAGAATTTTGCATACAACTTCTCCTGATCCAGAAGCTCTAAAATTATTCTTAAGTGTTGCTCGTGCTCTTCTTTACTTTTCGAGTAAATCAGAATGTCGTCAATAAACACGATGAAGAATTTGTCGAGGTAGGGTTTACAGACTCGATTCATGAGGTCCATGAACACTTCCGGCGCATTTGTTAGCCCGAAAGGCATAACTAAGAACTCGTAATGGCCGTAGCGAGTCCGGAATGCGGTTTTTGGGATATCCTCTTCCTGAATTCTAACCTGATGGTATCCCGATCTAAGATCGATTTTTGAGAAATAGCTCGCCCCTTGCAGCTGGTCAAACAGGTCATCAATTCGAGGAAGAGGGTACCTATTTTTGATTGTTAACTTGTTCAACTCCTTGTAATCAATGCACATTCTAAGGCTCCCGTCCTTCTATTTCACGAATAATACAGGTGCACCCCACGGGGAATGACTAGGACGTATAAATCCTTTATCCAACAATTCTTGCAACTGATTGGATAATTCTTGCATCTCGAACGGTGCAAGTCGGTAGGGTGCTTTAGCAACAGGGCCAGCTTGAGGTAATAAATCGATTCTGAATTCGACCTGTCGGGTTGGCGGTAATCCAGGAAGTTCTTCTGGGAAAACTTGTGGAAATTCGCGTACCACCGGGATATCATCCACCCGTTTCTCCTCAGAATCTGTGGCCATCAAACTCGCTAGATACGCCACGCATCCCTGTCGTATATATTTTAACACTTTGAGGTGGAATATAATTGGTATCATTGTGCCCGACTTCTCTCCTTGCACTAACACCTCTTCGTCATCTGACATCCGGATCTTGACGATTTTCTTTTCACAGTTTATTTCTACTTTGTTACGTGCTAACCAATCCATTCCCACTATCACATCAAAACTACCTAATTCTACCGGTAATAAGTCAATCAGGAAGGATTGATCGTTCAGAATAAAAGGGCAATTCCGAACTATCTGATTAACTATCATGGTTTTACCGTTAGCGACTTCTACGGTATAAGGTTCTATGGGTTCACTAATCGGAAGGTTTGCTATCGATAGGAATTTAACAGAAACAAAACTTCTATCGGCGCCTGTATCAAATAATACAGAAGCGTAATGAACAGAGACGAGGAATGTACCTGTCACTACGCTGGGGTCCTGGCGTGCTTCGTTCACCCCCATCATGAATGCTCGGCCTCTCGCCGGATTGGACGACGATGCCTGACCCACGGTTTGCCTTCCATTTCCTCCCTGGTTCAGTTTCGGACAATTTTTCTTGAAGTGATCTGTGCTGCCGCATTCAAAGCAAGCACGGCTGGTGGTCATCATTTGGTTTCCTTGTGGGTATTGTTGTCGGGCTGGTTGGGTTCTAAATGGCTGCGCACGGATAGGTTGCGGTTGTCGATTCAGATTGTTCAGGTTTGTCCTACAACTCGGTGCGTAGTGCCCATTCCTACCACACCGATGGCACACTACCCCCCTGCACTCGCCACCATGCTGGTAACCGCATTTCCCACACCTAGGAAACGTCCTTGTCTGCGAATCCTGCCTTCCGCCTGAACTAGTCATGGCGTAGTTCTGGGCAGCGGGCAGAGCACGTTTATTTTGTTGCTTCTCCTGGATCCTATTGTCATACGTACCTCGCTTTCCCCCAGCAGACTCTCCTGCCACCTTCAGTGACCCACTCCTCACGAAATCGTATGTGACGATACCAGCTTGCGTCACCGCACCCTCAAACGTCTGGTGTCCCCCAGTGTTGACTATACTCCTTACTACTGGAGTTAGTCCCCATATATAACGCTCAACCCTCTTTGACTCTGGGGTGACCAACCATGGCACCAATCGTGACAACTCATTAAATCGGTTCGTATAACCCAAGTGGTCTGCCCCTTGCATCTCCAGGTTCCACAATTCGTTTTCTAACTTCTGTAGTTCGTTTTTCGGGCAGAAATGTTCCAGCACAAGGGCCTTGAGTTCTGCCCAGGTCATGCGGTTTGTCGCTGCCTGACCGCGAGTTTGCACTATTGTGTTCCACCATGTCAAGGCATGGTCCGTGAACGTGCAGGTAGCATACTTAACAATATAATCCTCATGGCAGTTACTGATGTTCACAACAGACTCTATTTTCTCAATCCACTTGACCAACCCATTTGGTCCCTCAGACCCGCTAAATTCTAGGGGCTTGCACAACATAAAATCTTTAATTGAACATCCCCTTGTTAAAGGAGTCGGTTCAGTGCGGTTCGTTTCTACACTAGGTAGAGGGCCATTACTGTCTGTAACGACCACCCTATGCGGCGCGTCATTACTCGGAATCGGGTTATCGTTCTGTGGAGGATTAACATTTTGTTCCCCATCATTATTGGTGGTCGTTTGATTGCTCGCAGGGCCTGGATTGGTCGTATTATTAATACTGGCAGCGATGTGCGATACTATATCCTGTATCGCCGCCTCTAACTGCCGAGCAATCAGACGACTCACATCCACTTCTGACATTTGAGCTGACCGTTTTGGTGCCATTCTACACAACATTAAGAAAATACATATAATTAATACAATTTACAATCTCAATACACAACACATATTCCATTCATTAATAAACATTAGTACATATTACATAAGCATCAGTACACATTTCATAAACATCAGCCCATATATCAAGTTTTCATACATTGGTCCTACATAGGCATCATTTCGACATAACCCGCTATGGGTCAGTGCTTGAATGATACACCAAAAGTATCTACAATGATATTCCCAAAAAGAGACCCCCTATGGGCTAGTGGCTGTACTATAACTACCCAAGATTCACTCTATGTTAGCATCGCCACTGACTGCTTACACAGAGTATCAAAAAGTGGACCTTGACTACTACCACCCTAACATGACTAAACATGGTGGTATACCAACCACACCATCACTGCCACCATCACCACTAACACCGCCATCAAACCCCGGATCCGTGTCTCCATCCGGTCAATCATCCACTGGGAGTATGCACCCTCCCTCCTCAGCTGGCCAATCGCGTACTGGCTGTCCAGTACGCAGTCCGCCAAGTGATTCCTCCTCTGAATACCCACCGTCAAAGCGACGGTGTGATCAACCACCTGCTCATGGAGCACTCGAAGCCATGCAGCCTGGAGGAGGGACGCTCATCCCTCTCCGGCCTAGGGGTACCCCACACGGGTGGAGGCACAGGCTCAGGCTGGAGGCGGGAGGACTCGCCCCTGTTGTAAGTGGGTCTGGGTGGGGTAAAGGTAGGTGGAACATAAGGGGCACTGATACGCGCCGTGAGGCGGGGACCGGGTCTGGGAGGGGTAGGGGTGACCTGTGGTGCGGGTGGGGTGGGGGACCTGGCAACCCTAGTAGGGACGGACAGGCTAGCACTCCTACGGCTAGTCTCACTAGGCTCAGTGCTGGAAGCTAAGCGTAAGCTCCTAGAGTCCCCGGAACTGGTCTCCACCGGGTCCTCCTCCACTGTCAGACTTTGTGATCTCAACATCCTTACCTGTACACAAGTTAGCAAACATATAGTTTCTTCCATAATGTAAATCATAATTAAATTAATATACACACACTTATACAACCTTGTCACATAAAAATATTATCATATACTTACACATATGTTGCCGATTTTACCTATTAATGTTCCCCGTGACTTCCCCTGAATTCCCTCGTGCGGACAAGTCTGTTATTATGTTCCGGACCATAATAACTCACTTGCCCCTCCAAGTTCATCCAGATCTCGTCACTATATATTATTAGTTGATATTCAGATCCTATAATACTTGAGCTACTGGTTATATTTTAGGTATCTTTTAAAGACATCCTAATTCTTTATAACCAATGGCTCTGATACCAAGTTCTGTAACACCCCGTAACCACAGCGGAAACGTAAACGGGATGCAACAGACACATCTGATATCAACAGCATTGCTTATAAAGAAAACACCACTACATTAATTTACATCATATTACATTGTTCCGAGTTTAGTTACTGTCTAGGCGATAGCACATAAGTTTTACCAAACATTAACATAATTAATACAAAATGATCACTAAGCTTCCACAAAAACACGCATCATCAAGCAGGTAGCACTTATTCCAGTTTGGGAGTACCTAGAAAGCATGGAAAGAAAACGGGTCAACTACGAATAGTTGGTGAGTTTCACTGATTTAAATAAACATTGACAATTCATTATGATAAATCATATATTAGCGATGTAATTATGCTGAGCCCACAAGTGAAACCTCTGACTATCACACACAACCCCCGTGGCATATCCCCCGCCCACGGACCTGCCCCAAACCGCTATGTCTAACATTACATAGCAAAATATATATAACAACAAAATAGACATGTGCAACTGGCAGGGAAACATCAGCAAATCCATGCCGGACCAGTTGGGTTTGTCAGACCAATAGTACTATTCACACTCTACCGGCTTTCAGTTAATCACTCGTGTTCCGGGGCCTTAGAATGTTAGCAACTCAGACAATTACCATCTTAGTACATTTCCGTACGATTCCCGTACAATAAAACATATATAAATACACGCAAATCCATGCGTTTAGTATGCACTTAAACATTTCAATAATAACATGCTTTCCGCCCCGGGAAAATATTTAAAAAAAGTTTAGTAAAAGGGGCTCGTGAAACTCACCTTATCGCAAGCAGTAACACAGTACGTGAGCTATTAATCCGGATCTGTAATACGATCCCTAAATTCGTTACTATACATTCACTATTTATATAATTTTAATCGTGTTAACCGGTACATCTGGGGACACTGTTAACACAGTACTGTACCCGTTCCGGGGGCAATGTTAACCCAGAAACACTTCTCAGGACTCAGATTGTGATATCGTTTAGGGTTCACTAGTCAAAATTACTACTAGTCGTTTTTCCGTTTTGCGTGCCTAGCACGGTTATCCGTTTTTACGTTTCAAAAATGAGTTTGGTCACACACGACCCGAAAATAGTTGTTGATTGATAATTTAAGTAAAGTTGTGAATTTAGAGCTCGGTTTAGACGCCCCGATTGGCCGTGGGACCCGTTTCCGTCTTTGGCGTACCGGAAACTGTTAAATTGGTTAAAAATTACTCAAATCATCCGAATTATTTTCGAATGATTTATTTTTACTTGTTTAGCTTAGTTATATGAAAATAGTCCATTTTTAGGGTTTTTATACACCAGTCAGCTCGCTTATGCGAACTTTACCGGTTTACGCGTTTTAAGCTTTAAAAGTTTGTTTTTATCTTCTTTTTAGCACAAATAAATATCCGTTTAATCTCGGATCTTGAAATTTTGCACAAATCACTTTTTGACAGTGGGGATTTTTATAAAAATATTTCCAGAATTAATTTTTATATTTAAAATTTATTTATCTATTTTTAAACACCATTTAAACACTAATTATGTCGTAAATACCAAACAATCTTAGAAAAATCCCAAATTTTTCTTGGATGACCACTGCCATCTCCATAGTCTCCTGTAATTTATCCAGAACCAAAAATCCCTTTTTAAATGCCATTTTCACTAAAACCGAGCTAGAAAACCCAAGAACTCGTTTAACCGAAAAGCCAACTTAGACTTCTCCAAATTACCTCAAATTTTGTGTTTGACTTATACATGATATAAAAAGCTTATCTGAAATTTTACAGAATTTTTCATGATATTTAACTATTTTTCACCATTTTTGGCCAAAACCGAGCATTAAATTCACCAAATATTCATCCTTTGTCCAAAAATTACCAAAAATTCACAGAACTCATATTTTCATATATCTAACACCTCTGTAAACTTTCATGACCTAACTCTAAACGAGTCACAATCTGTCCAAAACTTAATCATCACACAAAAACCGAACTACCTTGAGTTTCTAGCTTCAAATCGCAAGAATCTCGCTTTCTAGCCTTTGCTATCAACTAGATACAACACCTACAAGAACAATAACACCACACCAAGCAAGTTACACCCACAATCAAGCCATTTCTTTCATGGTTTCGGTTATGATATAAAAACAAAGATTTAACCGTAAAAATTCGTTTTTGGTTCGTTTAACTCCTTTCTTGGACCAAGATCCCTTGTATAACCCGTATACATCACTTGATCATGCAAGAATCGGTTCCATCTCGGGTTTTCACCCTTTTTCACTTGGAAACCTCATTTTCTTGCAAGAACACTCAAGAAACGAAGATAAACACGTACATAACACGATCATTACCTTGTTTTTCTTGCTTCAAAACCCGGTTTTTAGTTCATAGGTGGAGAGAGAGTTGAAAGATTGATGAATGTGTTTGTGAAAAAGAGAAAATGAAGTGAGGTTTGGGGAGTGGTGGTCCGATCGGATCATTTGGAGGGTGGGGTGGGACCCACATCTCCATTTTAAGCCACATATTCAGATTCTCGTAATCCGGATAATGTTTTGGATAATCTGGTTCAGTTCGTTTTTCGGTTAAATGTTTAATTCGGCTTAAAACGAGGCTAAAACGGTCGTTTTTCGGCTTAAAAATGAAATTTATATAGAACCAATTTAAAAACTTTAAAAACTTAAACCATGACTTTCATTAACTTAAAAAATCATATTATTAATAATTGCGCATCTTTTTCGGCTTGATCGATTGTCTCTTGCTCGGTTTGGTATTAAAGGTTTCGTTTAATGTACCGACGTACCATTAAATCGGAGATCCTTTTTCTGTGCTTTAATTCACTTATCCCGAAGCTTTAATACTTCGTAAACATCACTAATTATTATATATTTCGTCTATAATGAAATCCCCGATCGTTCGGGCTTCAATAACCGTTAATCGGCTAATCGTATTTCCAATACGATTAACTGTATAATCGAGTATAATCCGTAAATTGAATCTTACATACTCGTATAAACGCATTATAATTCATATATTCATTATTAAATAACACATAAATAGTATATACTGGCTAGGGTATACCTGAATTTGCCGGAATCGTTACACCAGTCAAAACATGCAAATAATTTACCAAATAATTCCCACAGATACTTTCAAGTATTAGGAATAAAATAAATTTTCTTGTAATATTTCAACACTCACAAACATCATAAAAATTCATACACTACAGCAACCTATTTTCAGCTATCTTATCAGCACAACATAATGTAAATATTTACTAAAATTTCCATATATGAACAATTGATGAAAGACCAATTGGATTGGATTCCTAATTTAATTTATAACATTCCAGGAGTGGAATAACACCCATATCTATTTTCAATCTCAAGTTATACAATTTACAACACAGCATAGAAAATTTCTCTTTCAATCAGGATTGCAACACGATTTTGTAAATTAGTAAAAACTAGTCAAACAAACTCTAAAAATTATGATTCTTGAATTTTTGAAAACTAGATTTAAAGTACTTAATCATAGTATCACAAATCAATCAGAAACACCAGTGTATCATCAAATTACATAATCTACAATCTAAAACATAGAATCTGTCAACAAGAAGATTCAAACCAAAAGTCACAAAAATCATGATTCTTATATCCTTATGATCTTTAATCATCAAGGAACCATTTTTTTATAACCAAATCTCATGTATTTAATTATTTACTGATTTATAAAATAATATTTATGTACAAAAGGTTTCCATATTTTCTTTCATGACAAGACACACAATTTCTTTTAAACCATCAACTTGATCATCTTTTTATTTCTTATGATTACATGTGTTTGGATACTCATTCCCACAAATCCCAAATAGAAGAAACATAAACAAAATATATATTAACCATTCTTACTTACTTGCTTGATCAATGCTATATCACTATTTGTTCCAAGAATCACCCAACTTGATTATGATATTTTGAGAGTATTTTAGAAAAATAAAATGTGTGTGTGTGATGTGATATGGATGGCCAAAACTAAGAAAAAGAAAAGTTATAACCTTAATTGTTATTTACTCATCATTAACACAATCATTAAGACATAACTAATTTTATTAAACTTTAGGTTATGTTAGTTTTTATTACATGTGACATGTTACATTCTATTATAAACATTTTCTAGTAACCATATGTTGTGTACTAGTCTTTTTGTTACTTGTTATGTAATATATCATGTGTGACAAATTTATTAAAACCTATCATATATTATAACATGTGTGACAAGTTTATTATTCTAGATATCAATAACTAGTTACTCTCACTTAGGTCACTAACGACACCACTGACTCAATGTATGCATACATGACACTATATGCATGGGAGTTCATTAACTTAGTTAATAAAACTAACTGGGTTTGGAAGAAAGAATGAAAAGTTTGGAAGAAGACTGTGTAAACAGTTACAGAGCACAGAAAAGATTCACCACTGAAATTGATGGGTTGAAGAAAATGATTATAGAAGAGAAGGTGCTGAACATAAAACTGCATGCTGACAATGAATTCTTGAAGAACTTGGTCTCCACTGGAAACATCTGTGGAATTCTAAACCAAGTTAAGGAAGAAGACAAGTACAAGGCAGTACCACCACCTTTCAACAACAACTTTATGCCAAAAGTGGAGAAAGAGAAAAGAAATGCATATCTACAACAATTCAAAGATGTCTTTCAAGACAAAGAAGAACTTGTGGATTTATACAAGAATGTTGAGGTGAGTAAAGAAGGAGAGTTTGTTGTGAAGAAAGAGTTGAAAGAAGAAAAGTCAATTGGAGTTCAACTCTCTGAAGATGACCTTGAGTCAATTGATTAAAATCAAGATGACTTGAGTGATTTGAGTGATCAAATTACTGAAGAGGAAATTAAAGCTGCTGAAAGAGGAAGAAGATTCAAGAAGCCAGAATCCATTAACAAACTTCCAAAGTATCCACCTGTCACATCAAGAATGAAGAAACAAAATGAAATAACCAAGAGAGGACATGTGTCATTTGATATTTGTGAAGGATTAAAACCAAGTTATAATGCTGTGAGACCTCCAAGCAAAGCTCTGTTGAAAAGAATTAAACAGAACAAAAAGGTAAAAGAAGTTGAAACAGTTGCAAGTGAAAATTTTATTCCTGTTTACCCTATTTTCTCAAGTGTTGAAGACTTTGACATTGGAGAAGTAGAAACAATGGAGGAATATGAAAAGAGAAAATCAAGACAAAGGGAAAACATAGAGGAGGAACCTTTAAGTTTAAGGGAAATTGTCTTTGTTAAAGGGAAAGTAGAAAGAAGTGACATAAGGATAGCTGAATTTGTTCCCTTCTCAATTGATTTTGATGATTTAAAATCTAAAAAGACAATTGGAGTTGATTCACCAAGACCAAGTGAAAGATTCAAGAAACCAAAAGAACATGAAATATTCAAAGGAAAGGTTTGGTGCAAGAAGTGTGATGAATATGGTCATCATACAGACTCCTGAAATGAAAGACTCAAATTCAAGCCTTTTCATGTCCCAAATGAAACAAAGTATGGACAAGACTTTGTGGCCTACAAAATTAAGTATGAAAAATACTTGGGTATGGGAAAGGTTTGTGAAGAGGAAGTTCTGGAAAATGAGAGCCAAAGGCATTCAATGAAAGCCAAGAAACATGTGGACAAACCTGTTAAAAGGGGTAAATCTCCAGTGAAGCATGTGAAAAATGTTAAAAAGGGCTCTCAACCCTTGAGAATAATCCCAAAAAGGGATACTCAATCTGTCAATTCTGATAGTTCTCAAGGATCATCAAGCAGTGAGAATACAAGAAGAAAAGATGCATATCCTAGAAAGAAACCAACAGAACTCACTGGTGATGAAAAGTTTCTGTTAAAGCATGGATATGAAACACAAGGTTTTCTTTGGAAACCTAAAACAAAAACAAAGATAGAGAAAGTTCCTGATGTGAGAGACTACTGTGAAAAGAAGGACTATGTGATAAAAGAGTATGCCATTGACTCAGCTGAGCACCAGAACTCAACCTCACTAGTCAAAACCCCAAGAGAGTGTGGTTATGAAACAGACAATTCAGACAATCTAGAACTCACTCATGAAGATCCTGAACCAACAACACTCACTTCCCAAGTTGTGTCTGAAACTGAATCTGATGAGTTGCAAGTTGATAAGGCTTGCACTTCATCACTCAACTAATCAAACTTTTTCTTATGTGCAGGAACAGTCCACTCCTCTGAATGACATATGGTACATGGATAGTGGTTGTTCTAGGCACATGACTTGTGACAAGAGGTCTCTTGTCAATTATGAAGAAAAGTATGAAGGTCCTGTAGCTTTTGGGAGTGATGAAAATGGTGGAAAGATTGTTGGAAAAGGAATCTTAACAAATGGAAAAGTTTCATTTGATAATGTGTTTCATGTTGAAGGTCTTCAGTACAATCTACTGAGTATATCACAAATGTGTGATAAGGGATACAAAGTCAGTTTTGATGATTCACACTGTTTCATCTTAAAACCTGAGTTTGTGATTCCACCTGAAATGATTATGATGATGGCACCAAGAAATGGCAATTTGTATGAATTGAATATGAAAGAAGCTGTTTCAAGAGGAGGTGCATGTTTTGTTTCCAAAGCCACTGAAAATGAATCAAAATTGTGGCATAGGAAACTATGTCATGTGAACTTGAAGAACATAAATAGACTTGTCAAAGGTGAGCATGTCATTGGCTTACCTACAAGAGAATTCAAGTTGGAAGATCATTGTAGTTCATGCCAAAAGGGAAAACAACACAAATCTACTCATAAGCCAAAACACATCAACTCAATTGATCAAGTACTTGAATTACTTCACATGGATCTCTTTGGTCCTGTGAGTGTACCAAGTATAGGGAAGAAAAGATATTGTCTTATGATCATTGATGACTATTCAAGATACACTTGGGTTTATTTCCTAAGTACCAAGGATGAGACTGCAGAGTCGATTAAAGGTTGTGTAACAATGATTGAGAACAGGTTGAATAAGAAAGTCAAAATGATGAGAAGTGACAATGGCACTGAGTTCAAGAATGGAGTTATGCAAGAATTATGTGAAGCAAAAGGAATACAACAACAATTCTCAGCTCCTAGAACTCCTAAACAAAATGGTGTTGCAGAAAGAAGGAATAGAACTTTAATTGAAGCTGTAAGAACCATGTTAGCAGATGCTAATCTACCTGTCACTTTCTGGGCTGAAGCCATAAATACAGCCTGCTATGTTCAGAACAGGGTACTTGTCAACAAAAGTCATAATAAAACTCCATATGAAATATTTCACAACAGAAAGCCTTACATTAAGTTTTTCAAGCCCTTTGGATGCAAATGTTTTCTCCTGAACACAAGGGACTATTTGAACAAGTTTCAAACAAAATCTCTAGATTCTTTCTTTGTTGGATATTCTACACACTCAAAAGCTTACAGAGTATATGTGAAAGACCATTTGAGTGTTATAGAATCATCTGACATCATCTTTAATGAGAATCAATTCAATACAGTTGATGGTGCAGCATGGCTGTTTGATCATGAAAAGTTAATAAGGTCTTTCAAGATTTATCCTGAAGACTTTGATGACTCATTTTACAAGACCAGTGAAATTGAAGAGAAAAAGAAGAAACCACTGGACTTAGAAGAATTATGGAAGAAGGTTGATAGAAAATAAAAGGAGTATACTTTTGTAAAGAGTTCCTCATGTGACATTGGTGAACAGGATCAAGAAAACAATCACAATCTTGAACATGATCATACTGAGAACAATCAAGATAATCAAGATGTATAGAATGATCAAGTTCAAAATGAGGGTGACACAAGTAACCTAGCAAGTGAAGAAGAAGCTGCATCTACAACAAGATTTCAAGATCTATTTCAATGATTGAATTTAGAAAACAATGGTGCATCTACTTCAGGATATCATAATGATGAAGCACCAGAATTTCATGATGCAGAAACTGATTTGATCATTGAAGAATCAGATCTCAATGAAACAAATCTTGACACAACTATGTCTACAGATATGATTGTTCAAACTCCTTATGTGGAAAAGAATCATCCTTCTGAAAACATCATTGGAGATTTGCATGAAAGAGTTACAAGAAGTCATTCTGAAATTGCAAACATCTGTCTTTACTCTTGCTTTCTATCCCAAATAGATCCAAAGAACATTGCTCAATCACTAAAAGACAATAGTTGGGTGGAAGCAATGCAAGAGGAACTAGCACAGTTCAGAGGCCTACATGTGTGGGATCTTGTTGATAGGCCAAAAGACAGATATGCAATAGGAACCAAATGGGTTTTTAGAAACAAGAGGGATGAAAGGGGTTTGGTGATTAAGAACAAAGCTAGACTTGTAGCCCTGGGATGTCTTCAAGAAGAAGGAATAGACTTTGAGGAAGTCTTTACACCTGTTGCAAGACTTGAAGCTATCAGGATTTTTCTTGCATATGCTACCTCAAAGAATATTAAGGTGTTCTAGCTTGATGTTAAGTCTACATTCCTAAATGGAAAGATTGATGAAGAGGTGTATGTTGCTCAACCTCCAGGTTTTGAGGATCCAATGTATCCAAATAGGGTGTACAAACTAAACAAAGCCCTTTATGGATTGCATCAGGCTCCTAGAGCATGGTATAATGAGCAGTCAAATCATCTACTTGAAAATGGTTTTAAAAGGGGAGCCATTGATAAGACACTCTTCTACAAAAGAAAGGGATCAGACTTACTTCTGTTACAAGTGTATGTGGATGACATCATCTTTGGATCTACAAATGAACAAATGTGCATGGAGTTTGAAGGGGTAATGAAGTCCAAATACAGCATGAGTTCTATGGGAGAAATGAACTTCTTTCTTGGATTGCAAGTTCAACAAAAAGCTGAAGGGATCTTCATTCACCAAAATAAGTATGTGCATGACATTTTGACCAAGTTCAACTGTCATGAGTACAAAACTGCTTCAACTCCAATGGACACCAAAGAAAAGATGATTGCTGATGAAAATGGGGAGCCTGTGGATGAACATGAATATAGAGCCAAAATTGGATCTCTGATGTATCTGACTGCAACAACACCAGATATCATGTTTGCTGTATGTGTGTGTGCAAGATTCCAGTCAAGTCCTAAAGTCTCACACATGAATGCTGTTAAAAGAATATTCAGATACTTGAAGGGAAGACCTGACTTAGGAATTTGGTACCCCAAAAGAACAAATTCTTTGACTTGATTGCATATACAGACAGTGATTATGATGGCTGTAACATGAGCAGAAAGTCAACCTCAGAAGGATATCAATTTTTGGGTGAAAGGCTAGTATCATGGCAATGCAAAAAGCAGACTACTGTCTCAATCTCTACTGCAGAAGCTAAATATGTTGCTGCATCTGCCTGCTGTGCACAAGTTCTATGGATTCAAAATCAGATGCTGGACTATGGTTTGAATTTTCTGAACACCCCTATTCTTATTGACAATACTGCTGCATATTTCACTGTTAAGAATCCAGTTCAACATTCTAAAACTAAGCACATTGAAATCAGACATCACTTCATCATAGATTGTAGTGAAAAAGGTTTGATTGAAATGCAAAGAGTTGATACAAGTGACAATTTGGCTGACCTATTCACCAAACCACTTGATAGAACCAGGTTCAACTTTCTTCTGAAAGCCCTGGGAATGACCAACTATGATGAAATCTGATTAAGGATGTGTGCCTAGTTATGTGCCTCTATGTGATAATTGATTATTTTTGTTAGAGGTTATAATGAATGTTCAGTGATTATGCTTGATTATGTTACTTGAGTATGATGTTGATTATGTTTCCTGATATGTTGACTGATATGTGCTTTAACTGTTTTTGAGTGCAAAAGTTTGATATGATTAAAGTTTATGCATGTTTATCAGCTGATGTGTGAATGTGATGTTGAGATGAGTTCCTTTGTGTTGAACTGCCTGTTAGTATGCTTATCTGAGATCACTGCTAAATTGCTTGATTATGTGTATTATCTGATCATTTGATGTTATTAAGATAGGCTAGACCTTGAATGCTAGTATTGTCTGCTTGTCTTGATGATATTATGTTTGATTAAGATTTGAATATGTTACAACTGTTTGTACCAAAATGAGTCTTATGTCAAGATTAAGTGATAAAATGAATTTTCTAATGAATTTTGCATAATTACTTTATTTTGATCAAAACATGAGCAAATTGTTTAATGGTGTTGAGATATGATAAGATTATTCAGTTCAAGCTTTAAAGAAGCTTAAAAGAGGGATTTTTTTAAGAAAAGACTCAAGTAGTTATTTTTGCTGAAAACTATGTCATTTGCCCAGTTGGAAGGACATACACTTGTGTATGTTTGGTCGTAAAATCTCTACAGATTCAAAGGATAGCCATTGACCTGAAAACTGAATGCATTTGGGGAAATTATAACTTGTTTCTTATTCCTTCACTTAAAACTATGTCAATAGCTCTGACTTTGAAAGGACATATATTCACATGTATGTTTGGTCCTGTGACCACTTGTAGTCAAACAGGATAGCCATTTACCTGACAATGAAGAGATATTAAGGTTTGTTATTTAACAGTAAGTCCAACGTTCAACCTCTATATATGTTTGAATCTCAAAAAATACAAAAAGATCAAATAAGTTCTGTCATACAAAAAAAACAAGTTTTTGACCAAATACAGGAGGTTGGAGTCAAATTGGGTTGATCTGGGGAAATCCAAATAAGCTTTGAGAAGAGATATGAGGCATCATAGCACAGTGTTGACCATTAATGCATTATGCTTCTAAATGAACCTTAATCATATCACCAAAGAAATAAAATTCATGCTAAGTTTATACCTGTTGTTAACCTATCTATGTTGTCATAATAATGCTGAGAATGAAGTAATGAGAAAGCTACTTAGTCAATATGATCCCATTCTTGAGATCTTTTCAGAAAATGGAACAAACTGTTTTGAAGTGAAATACAACTGAAATTTGATCTCTAAATGCACCATTTGCTCTTAAACTATGATCTGTAATGAAAAATATATTTTGACAAAGTGGTTTGAGTCAAAAAGTGTTGCATTTTGCCTTTAATAGGTTGAATATGTAAGTTCGGGTAAGGTTTAATGCTTTATAACCTTTTCGGGCACAAAACAGTTGAATATGTTTGAGTATGTAATTTCAGGTAAGGTTTGATGCTTTATGACCTTTTCGGGCAAGCTTGGTCATTTTTGACTAAGTTTATGATTTTCGGGCATGCTTTGAAGTGTTTACACTTTCCGGGTAGAGTACACTGTTGTACTCATTTCCCGAGCAAGCTTGAAGTCTTGAGATGATTATGTGATATAGCTAGTTTTCAACAAGAAACTCTTGTTTCGAGCAAGCTTTACATTTTATATGTTGATTGTTATTCCAAGCTAACTCTGTGAACTTAGGTTAGTACATCGAGTAAGCTTTGTGATTTGTGTGAATATGCTGTAAGGAAAGGTTTGTTAATCTTTCCGGGCACACTTAGATATTACTGTCCAAGTTTGTCATTTTCGGGTATGATTTGATATATTGAAGTCTCTCGGGTAGACTAAACTGTTTAGCTTGGGCATACCTGATGGTTGAATATGTGTATCCTAGTAAACTTAGTGCTAACATAGGATTTTTGGGCAAGCTCTTTAAAATTTTAGATTATAGCACATTTAAATTTTATATGTTTAAATTTCATTCCTAGCATGCTCTGAGATATTTGTATTTATGTTTTATTTGAAATTACAAGTGTTTTCGGGAAAACTTTGTTTTCCGGGCACACTTTATATTTCGGGTATACTTTTGTTCTCTTATTATACTTGGTAATTTCAAAACTTGACTTTCCGAGTACACTGTATGCTAGAAGTCCTTTTCCGGGCACACTTTGTACTATTGGAAGGTTATTCAGGTATACTTTGCATAAGAATGTTGTTCGGGCACACTATACATCAGAAAGGTTGCTAGAGCACACTATGTTTCCAAGTATGCTAGATTGAATATGTTTTTAAGTATGTTTGATTGATTATGATTCTTATTTCATTAGGGTTTACGCTAGACCAGGTCTTTTAATTTGAATTCAAGAAATTTATATGAGGATCTTAATTGATTCCTAGTAAGAATGATTATTTGATATTTCATACTTGATTATATGCCTTGTGATTAATTTCTCAAGAAATCTAGTATTTTGGGTAAGCTTTCTTCATGGTGTGTTGACTTTAAATTACTTAGCTTGATCAAACAAGGTTTGATGTTTTTATTTAACTGGGTAAGATTTGTGTAAGTGGAAGTATACCGAGTAGACTTTGGATATATTAAAACTTTCCGAGTAAGATTTTCTAAAAGGGTAAAGAAATGTTTTAATATATCAAGTGGATAATGTTACTGTGTGACAGCTAATAACTCACTAAACGACAAAAAGCATTTAAAACCCACTTTCAAAAGGTATATAAGAGGGAGTTAGGAAAAATTTTCAACATTACTTTTCCCTCTCTCTCCTTCCACTGCAACTGCTTACTCGCAAAGAAACCTAAACCGACTTATCGCGTTCAACTTTAATCCAAACCCTAACTTGATTTAGCCCTCTAATTCTGACTCGGTAAGCAACAATAATGTGTTTTCTGATCACGATTAGAATATAATGGGCTTTGATTATGTATTTGATTACTAATACTCTGTTTGTGTGTTTAGGTTATAAACTTGTCGAAGAACAGGTTCTTGATGATTTTTCTCTCTTTCTTCTTCATTTTTATACCTTGAAATTACTTAAAGTACTGAACTTTATGACTAATTTCACTTTGAATATGTTTGATTGTGTTGTTCAGATATGGCAGAAGAAGAAGAAGAACCCAAATATGTCTTCGAACCAAAACATAACATGTGTGCACTATTACAAGTCACACCTGACAATGAGCCGATGGCGAGGATGATAACATGGATGGCTCGGTCAAATGTCAGCTTTGCGTTCACTGAATTGCCTGTTATCTACAGAAATCATTCTTTGGATTTCTGGAGATCTGCAGAACTCGTTGATGACATAAATGGAAAGAGAATTGAAGCGACCATTGCAAGTAGAGAAATACACATAACCGAGAGAATGATAAGAAGATGCTTGCGGTTGAATGATGATGATCATAATTCAATAAACTTCAGCACACCTCACTTGATGAGGATATTTGAGCAAACAATGGGGTATCAAGGAACTATACATGATGGTCAGTTTCAAAAGGGAATGTTCCCAATGTTGTATAGGTTTATTATCCATCATGTGATACATGGATTTGCCCCAAGGAAGGGATCATGGACCTTGATGAGTCATGATTTGGCAAATGCCACGGTTGGAATTATGTATGATCTACCCTTCAATTTTTCTAAGAAGATCTTTGAAGGATTAGTAGGAAACTTGAAGAAGGCAGAAAAGAACAGATTCTTACAATATCCAAGGTTCTTACAGATAATCTTCAATAGGGAACTCCAAGATCTACCCACTGTTGGGATTACACACCTACTACAAAACCCTGACACATACAGAAGAATCAAAAATCCAGGTGTTTCTAATATGTATAACTCAAATGTTTCATTTGAGATCTTGCCATGGTTGTTGGACCATGACTTGAATGTGATGCCAGTGCCTGAGTTAAGCTCAGAGGAGGAAGAAGAAGATGATGGTGAGAGTGATGATGATAGTTCTGATAATGGAGATGATAATATTGATGGAGATGAAGGAGGAGCTGGAGTAGCTGTGGATATTGGTGCACCTGATCAGGGGGAGCAACTTGAGCAAGCAGAACAACCTATTCCAGCACCACCACAGTCACCACCACACATTGACCAACCCATTATACCTTCACTACCACAAACTCCACCACATCAAACCACTCAAACCCCACCTCAAATCCTAACCATAAACCAACCTGAAACATCAACCCATACATCCCCACCACCACCACAACACCACCAACTCATAACCTAACTCATTCTGATCCATTCATCCCAAGCCCACCTCATCCACAGTCACCACCACTATCCATATTCCAAACCCACTCACAAACCAAGAACAACATGAACATGAACCATTTTCCACATCACCACCTATAACGCCACTCACTTACACAGAATTATTCCAAAGAAATCTGGAATTAATGTTAGAAAATGCTGAATTGAAGAAAAGAAATGAGGAGGTGACTAATGAAAATGTAATGTTAATAGAGAAGTTGGTAAGAGCTGAATTGAAAATAAAGTCCCTGAAGCAGGAGGTTGAGAAGACCTCAGCTGCCCCAAAACAGAGGGAGAATGAGAATATGCCAACTGTCTCTGGTGTAAATGTTGAAGAAACTGTAACAGTTGTGGAGACTGCAGACAGTTTAAAACTGATTATGAATGTTTATGATGATGGAGAGGAGAGCTGTGGATGATGAGTATGAAGGTGATAGATCAGATGTGGGAGAACAAGATTATGATTACAATGATGAAACAGTAAATGTGGAGAGGGATAGAGAGAATGTTGAGACAAAGAATAGGGTTGAAAAGTTAAATGTTGAAGAGAATGTAGCTGCTACTGATATAGCTACTGATGTCTTAACTGACATGCAAACTGGAGTTGAGACTGAAGTGTTGAATGAAGGGAATACTGCTGCTGAGGAGCCCATCACTCAAACTGAACAACCAGAAAGCTCCAAGAGGACAGAGTATGATCCTGAGTTAGAAGCACTTGAGAAAGAGATTGATGACTATAGACAATCTGATGAAGAAGAGGAAGAAAGGCCTAAGAGGATGGATAAAGGCAAAGAGAAGGTGACAGAAGAAGAGCATGTTAAGGCATATCCTGAAAAGGATGTATTATTTAAAGATGATGTTATTGCTAATGAAGATGCCTTAAGAGAACAAGAGAACATTCTGAGAGAAACAAGGGATAAGGAGATACTGGCTCAATCCCTAACTCCTGAAGAAATGGCAGAACAGGAAATCTTGATCAAACAAGCCAAACTTGCAAAAGAAATTATTGATGATGTGGCTGATCAAGAAGCAATTGAAACACTGATTATGATGAAAAGAACTGAGGAAGCTGACAATTCATTAGCAATGGTGATTAGAATGTTTCAACCACATAGCCAACCTGAAAATGAATATGAAGAAATGCCTCAAAAGGAACTTGAAAGGGAATCTGAAAGGCCAACTGGTGAATCTGTTGAAGAAATGATGGCTAATATCCCCAGAATCAGGATGGAAAGAGCCAAAAGATTTGAACAAGTGTATACAAGAAAGAGGAAGTCTGATGAACAGAAAAGCAATGATGAGAGGAAAACAAAGAGGGGGAGATGGGATGAAAAGAACAAATGCTATGTTCAGACTCCTAATGATGAAGGTGATAATGACGTTAGCCCAATCAGGGCAATTCCTCTGCAGACACTGCAACCAGGACAACAAATTCCATGTGTTCCTGATGTGCCTGCTAGTTCTGAACAAAATCCAGATCAACCACCCTCAGATGAGCCAATGATAGATGCAGTAAATGTATCAATAGAAGAGGATGATGAGACTGATGATTCTGAAGAAAACAATGATGATCAAGGGAAAGGAGAAGAAGCTGTAAATGTTGAATCTCCACAAGTTGAAATGACAATGAGCAGAGAGCCAACATTGAATTGAGCATGAGAGAGGCTAAAAAGGGTCATCCATTGGTTATGAAGTTAAGGAGATATGGCATAAGTTTTGAAACTTTGGCTGATCTTGATGATGATCAGTTGCAAAAGAGACTTGATAAGGAAATAGATGACTTGAAGAAAAAGATGGAAGAGAAAAACAGGGAGAGTCAAAAGTTTAGAGAATACCTCAGAAGGCATAACTATTCAGAGAAAGATCTATCTCACTTCAATTTTGATAAACTTCAAGATCTGTATAACAGTGAAAGAGAAAAGGTGATTGAGAAGTGTGTAAGAGAAAATGAAAAACTTGAAAAGACTGAAGCTTTAAAGAAAAAGTATGGAGGTATGTGTGGATACCTGCTGGAGAGAGGTATGAAGCCTGAGATTGTTGAGCACCTATCTAGAGAATCAGTGTTGGATCAGTACAACAAACTGAAAAGGAAAGAAAAACTAAAGAGGGTCCAAACTGAGAGCTCTACCAAACAGTCTGAACCAACTGATGAACCTCAAGCAAAGAAGAGAAGAATTCAAACTATGAGGGAGAAATTAAAGGAACAAGTCAAATCTGTTGAAATTCCTACCCCAAAAGAAGTAAAGCCTGAACCAGAAGATGAACCCATAGTCCCTTGGGAAAATGAGGAAATGATAAATATTCTAAGAAGGGTTATGATGGATCAAAGGGGAATGAGTGAAGCAGATTTCAGTGCCTTGGAGAAACAAGATTTAAAAGAACTTTTCTATATACAAAAGGCTGAATGGGAGAAAGCTTTGAGGGAAAGTGATAACCCTATAACCTTTGTGGATGGAAGCTTTGTGCCGGCTGGATTGGCAAACACTCCTGGTATGGCAAGAATGCTGCTGGATCTTAAAAGACTAGCAGGACAGAATGTTGTTGAATTAGCTAACCTTCCAACCGAAATGGTAGAGGCCATCTATATCAAAACTTTTAATTTGGGGCCTAGTAAACCAAAGAAGTCTATCCCTTTTAGGCCTCCATTTTCAAGAAGATATCCACAAGGAGGAAGAGGTGAATCAAGTAGATCTGCACAACAAAGAACAACAAGACCACAATCTGATGTGGATCTTCCAAGAGAAATCTACTTTGATTCTATTACTGAGTCCTTGAAGGTGATTATGGAAAGTAGGAAATTGAGAGAAATTGTTGTAACAAGTGATTTTCGTGAGTATACAGAAGAGCAACTGGAAAGAATGGCCAATCTTAATCTGTATGACTTCATAAATAGGAACAAGAAGGCTGGAAGGCAAATGAATGATCTGTCAAAGTTTTTGAGAGATGAAGCTGACAAAGGGTTCAAGTTTTTAAAGGAAAAAGAGAAGTTGGAGATTGATTCAACTTCACAGGTCAAAGAGGACAGAAAAGTTGAAAAGAATGGAAATTGCTGAAAGAGACTTTATGATGAATGTCAGAGATATGAATCCATTGTCAAATATGAATACATGCATAAGTCTTGGAAGAAGAATGATCCGCCCCAACTACACAGTACAAAAGAATGGCATTATAGCTGAGATTGAATACAAGGAAAATGATGATCATTATGTACTGAGGAACTCAGATGGAAAAATATTGGGGATTATTAAGAAAGGTGACGACTTGACCTATTTTCATGTTGAGGATCTAATGGATATAAGGGATTTGGTTATTCCTGAAAGTCATACTCACTACCGAATCCTTAATATCTTCAAAATGAAAGCTGCATCAGAAATAGTCAATCGAAGACAAGCCATTCATAATGCAAGGAAAAGACAAGATGAATAGAATAGGCTTTGTGATGTAGTGTCTTCGGACAGCTTTTGAATATGTAACTTGTTTATGTTATGTAATTTGACTTTTAATTTGATATTTATTTTGACTAAGTGTAAGTAACCTTAGAAATGTTTTGGGTCAACTGAGGTGTTCCAATCTAGGGGGAGATTGTTGAGTCAAAGATTTGACCAAAATGAAGTATATGGAAGATTGGAATCTTCTCAACCTCCTCAGAATTCGCTAAGTATGGATCCGGGCACACCTTAGACCTCCTCCGCAAGCTTTTACTTAGCCGGGTACGATATTTTGTCTATCGGGCAAGGTTAACTTCAAGTAGTCTTCTTTAGTGGATATCCGAGTAGGGTTTGCAAATTAGTGCATTGCCGGGCAAGGTTCACTAGTTTATGTAAATCCGAGCAAGGTTCACTTTATCAAGCAAGTCTGTTCTTCATAAGCCAAGTAAAGTTCACTTCCGAGTAAGCTTTTGGCTAACCAAGTCCATGAAGCCAAGAAATTGGAAGACCGGGCAAGGTATCATTAATAATATTGGTCCGAACAAGCTTGATGTATAAATGAAATATCTCTAAGTAACATCGGGCAAGGTTCAACTCAAGCAAGGAACTGTACTCCCGAGTACACTTTGCTAATAAGTTATTTTATAGCAAGGAGTTGAAATGGACCATTGAAGAACAAGGTTGCTCGTAAGGTTTTGTCAGGCAAAGTCTGGCAAAGTCAAGAAGACTGAAGTCTACCCGGTGAGTATTTTACTTGGTAAAATACTCTTCAAGTAAAGTCTACCCGAAAAATGATCCGAGCAAACTTCTATGTTACCAAGTTGTTAAGGATGGCAGAGTACACAGCGTACTCGGAGAATGAAGATTAATGTAAAGCCTACCCGGAAGACTTGTTTTACACTTAGACTATTTTCTGATTATGTAATTTGAATATGTATGTAAGTTTGGGGTTTCTAGAAGGAATGACAGCTGTCCTAGGTTGGCAGGCCTATAAATAGAATGTTTTAGGGCACGCCGCCTACGGATCAACTACATTTTAGCCTTTACACTTTTGGATAAGAAAGAATATTTTTCTTAAAAGTGACGGCGGTCCTAGGATACGTATGGAAAAACCCTCCTTCAAGAAACCCTAAATCGATTCTCCAATTTGTATGTTCAATGTTATATGAATGGAAATCTTTTGAGTGAATCTTGTTTGTGTTGGTTACCTTTGAATACTTATTAAGCAATCGTATGTTTGTTATTGATTCCGCCTTTAACAAACGGTCATCTTTCTAAATATAGAAACCCGTCATTAACTCCCTTGTCGACACATCTATTTGTGTGAGTGATGACATGATTAAGTAAGATCCAACTGAAATCGGGGACCTGACAATTATGGAGTTGGATATTATAATATGTTTTAGACGTATATTTATAAATAAAAACCGAAAATTCAAAACGGGATGGATTTTCGGGTTTGAAAAGTAACGAATGTTACATTCACCCTCAAGACTATTCTTGAGAAAGAAAAACTAAATGGCACTAATTTTCTTGAATGTCACCAAAATTTGAGACTTGTTCTCAAAATGGCAAAGAAGCTCTATGTTCTCGATGGACCGGTTCAATTAGAGCCTGAAAACAATACAGCTGCTGTCAGAAAGGTTCTTGAGAAGCATAATGATGACTCTACAGAAGTCGCTTGCGTTATGCTAGCCACCATGTCATTTGAGCTTGCTAAAGGCTTGGAAGATCTTGGTGCCTATGAGATGCTTGAGCAACTTAAGGGCATGTTTCAGAAACAAGCCCGTCAAGAACGTTTCGACACCATGAAACAGCTTATCAGCTGCAAAATGGAACAGGGATCCCCTGTTAGTGCACATGTCGTCAAGATGAAAGGGTACATCGACCAACTTAAGAAAATTGATTATCCCCTGTCAAATGAAATGGCAGCAAACTTCATCTTGAACTCTCTCATCAGCTCTTACGAACAGTTCATAATGAATTTCAATATGAATGCTTGGGTGAAGACAGTGTCGGAGCTACATGGTATGCTCAAGACGGCTGAGATGAACATTCCTACTAAAACTAATCAAGTTCTGATGGTTCGATCTGCTGGTGTCAAGAAGCCTAAACCCAAGAACCGGGGTTATAACGGTAAAGGCAAGAAGAAAGTTACTGTTGCTGCCAAGCATGCCACCAACACTAACAAGATTGTTGCAAAGGTACCACCGTTGCTTCTTGAGGAGCGCCAGTGCTACAGGTGCAACAAGATGGGGCACTGGATAAGTAACTGCCCCGAGCATCTAGCTGAGCTAGCAAAGAAGAGGGCCAATTGCGAAGGCTCCTATAAAGGTATTTCCATATACGTTATTGAACTTTTCACTGTTTCCAACAACACATGGGTATTTGATACCGGATGTGGTTACCACATCGTTAATGTCTTACAGGAACCTGAAAACTGGAAGAAACTGAAACAAGGCAGCATGGAACTCATCGTTGGTGATGGGAAGAGAGTCCTAGTTCTTGCAACTGGCACATATCGTTTTGCTTGTCCGGCTGGCCTTGTAGTTACTTTGAATACTTGTTTGTTTGCACCTAGTTTGACCAGAAACATTATTTCAGTTTCTTTACTTTTTGAACAAGGATTTAAGTATGCTTTTAATGGTGTTGCTATTTCTACCTACTTGAATGATATATTTTATTTTGAGGCTAAACCTCGAAATGGTATTTATGAGATTAATGTTCAAATTAACAATAATGTATTTAATATTTCTAAATGTATCAGATCTGGCATTAATAATACGTTTCTATGGCATTGCCGACTTGGTCATATAAGCAAGGCATAGGTTAAAAGACTCCAATCCGAAGGGATTCTTGAATCCACAGGACCAGACTCTTTTGACGATTGTGAGTCTTGTTTAACTGGCAAACTCTCCAAGTACTCCTTCACTCATAAAAGTGAACGAGCAAAAGATCTGTTAGGACTTATACATACTGATGTGTTCGGCCCTTTCAAAACCATGTTTATAAACCATGAAAGATACTACGTTTCTTTTATTGACGATTATATTCGATATGCTTATGTGTATCTTATGAAACACAAACATGAAACTTTTGAAAAGTTCAAAGAGTTTCAAAACGAAGTGAAAAAACAACTCGAAAAACTATTAAAATGCTTCGATCAGATCGAGGTGGAGAGTATCTCAGCTCAGAGTCCATCAATCTTCTAAAAGAGCGTGGAATTGTTTCATAACTCACTCCACCCGGCACACCCCAACATAATGGCGTGAGCGATAGGAGAAATTGAACCTTGCTAAACATGATTCTATCGATGATGTGTAGAACTAACTTCCTCACTCCTTTTGGAGCTTTGCGCTTATGACCGCCGCCCGCATTGTTAATCTGGCTCCAACTAAAAAGGTACCTATGAGATATGGCGTGGGCCTAAACCCAATTTATCTTTCCTTAGATTATGGGGATCCGATGCGTATGTCACCAGTGATTCTGATGACAAACTCGATCTCCGCGGCATAAAAGTTGTTTTCGTCGGATACTACAACCAAAGCGGATATTATTTCTTCCACCCTGATACAAATTTGATTTCTATCAAAAGGAAGGGCCACTTCCTCGAGAAAGAAATTCTCGATCGAGGAACTGGGAATAATATTGTCGATCTTGAAGAAATTCGAGAACCGCAAACAACAGCTGAGGAAGTTGGAGTGTCTAATCAAAAAGATGTTGTTCCTGATACACCAGACATAAACACGAGCATTCGCAGAAGTAGTAGGACTCCCGTACCAAATCCTAGATACCTATGGCATCTGGATGGTCTCGAAGTCCTATTAGTAGCCGAGTCAAATGACGAACCTACTAACTACAAATCTGTTGTCTTGGATCTGGAATCTGAGAAATGGTAAGAAGCCATGAACGCCGAGATGCAATCTATGCATGACAATCAAGTGTGGAACTTGGTTGAGCTACCCCCCGATGGTCGGGCAGTAGGGAGTAAGTGGGTTTTCAAAAAAAAAACGACATGCATGGAAATGTACAGACCTATAAAGCACGGCTAGTAGCGAAAGGTTTTACTCAAACTCAAGGGGTTGACTATGATGAGACCTTCTCGCCCGTTTCTATGACTAAACAATAAGGATATTACTTGCTATAGCCGCATATTATGACTACAAGATGTGGCAAATGGATGTCAAAACGGCTTTTCTTAATGGACACCTTTCGGAATATGTCTATATGGTTCAGCCTGAAGTTTTTGTCGATCTTAAATATCCTAATAAGGTGTGCAAACTGAATAAGTCCATATATGGACTCAAACAAGCATCTCGCAGCTGGAATCTACATTTTGATGAGAAAATCAAATAGTTTAGTTTTCTCAAAAAATGAATACAAACCTTGCATTTACATAAAGGCTAGTGGGAGCACTATATCATTCCTCATCCTGTATGTGGATGATATACAGATCATTGGAAACAACATTCCTATGCTTAAGGAAGTTAAGCACTGGTTGGGATCTTGTTTCGCTATGAAATATCTTGGTGAAGCTGCTTATATTCAGGGAATCAAGATCTACCGAGATAGGTGTCACACCCCAACTAGGGGGTTGGACGTGACGACTAAATACCAACCAAAACACAGCGGAAATAAGGTAACAAATTTATATTAAGACACAAGGTCAAAGTTACAATCAAATGCCAAATACAACTACAAAACTAAAAATTCAACTACCGTCTAATTAGGTGAAAATGTTCTACTATCCATCATGGCTTCTTCGGGGTTACGATCTACGGTTCGACATAAGTCTTCTAAAAGTATCTTCTATCTCCAAGTGAGCTCTTGTCTAAGACTCTAAATCTCCATATCCGAATAAAAAGTACCTGAACACGTGCTTAAAATAATTGGGTCAACTAAAAAGTTGATGAGTTAATGAGTTTAAGTTATGAAAACATTTAAATAAAAATGATCTAAATAGTATGGTGCACATTAAGCAAGTTCACAATCAAACCTGTGTCCATAACCTGTGAACATCTAAAATATATATACCCCTTACCCATACCCCTTATTGTTATGGGTCAAATTTACTTATGTCTGCCAACATAAGATACAAAAATGCGTAAATATGTCACAAGATAACCATTTATCATTCAGTGGGAGGTCGTCCATTATGTAGGCCCACTGTGTGCGGGGGTCTCCCAGATAGTACTACCCATATATCCCGTGGCTCCTAATGGAGTTAATGATTGTGCTACAAAGTCGGGGATTGTTTATGGCAGCTAAATTGGTCTTGATTAATAATACACCAATAAGTTTAAAAACATATAGAAGCATGTATCCGCCCAAAAATTTTAGAAAAAGGGTGGTGCATGAACTCATCTGGGTCTATGCGTGAAGACAATAATACTAATGAAATCTTGTAAGCTACCTCATAAACGACTCCAAATTATAGAAATTCCTAAATTCATAATACGTGTCATAAAAAGTATATGAATCATGGAAACGTGCCCGTGACCTAAGTAACTTTAGATTGTATTATTATTTTGGGATTGATGTGGCTTATTGCGTCAAGAGTTGTAACAAAGTTTCCTTCCTTAGTAAGTTATGGAATTATATGATTTAAGTTATGAAATTTACTTATAATCACATAGTTATATAAAAAAAGTCATACAGGTTTCCGTTATATGATCGATATATTCAAAAGTTTTCAAAAATGGAGTTTCCTATATTATAAAGTTATAATATTAGATGTTTTAGACTTAATTTATAATGTTGTACGGTACTATTTATCAAGTGATATTATAAATAATGAGTTAAATAATGTCTTATAAAGTCTAAAATTATGAAGGTTTGAGTTTTCATTTAATAGAGATAGCTTATTAAAAACATATTTACATTTTAAAGAAAGTCATAATATAGGCCACTCAACAATCATTTTGTTTAAGTAAAACAATAAAACAAATACAAGGTAAACGTAAAACAAAAAATGGTTATTTTGTTTCGTTGGTTTCATTAGCAACATCCAGCTGTTGGTTTTGTTTTATCCAAAAAACTTGTGTTGATAAGCCTTAACTTGAAATAGAATAAAGTTTCACATTTGGTAAATTAATGAAAAGATAATTAAGCACCAGGTCACTCAAGTGGTCATTTTGGTAACTTTAATCCCTCGTTTACAAAAATAATGTATTATTAACAAGTATAACCTTAGTTCTTGTTAGGATATTTATAAATCATACTAAGTATTAAAATGTTAATAGTTATATCTTGAATCAAAATGACATGTAATTATAAAGATATGGATGGATTTTGTTAGATTTTTTCAAGAATTGATGTGAGCAAAATAATATGGAAGGATTTACAAGCAACTTTATTTTTGTTAAATCTTTAAAAGATTTAGAGAGATTTTGTAGGGGAAAAAGAAGTAAAAGTATAGGGATTTTAAGAGAAGGGGTTGATGGTTGAGATTTGCTAAAGTTTGTGATCTCAAACAAAGAAATCTTAACTTAAAAAAATTAAAATGAAGTCATGTGTGTTGCATATAGCTTGCAACTGGCCAAAAAGGAAAATACATAGTGAGATTGAGAATGGAGAGATTTTAGGGGTACTTTAGTGTTAATTATAGCATATTTTAATAAGATGAAATTTAAAAGTAAGTTAATATACACAGACAAAGAATGAGGGTACGAATTCAGGAGACCAACAAAAAGAAAGGATAGCTAAATTAATATGTGTGTACATATATACACACACATTTTATGTACATATATGTATATATATCATATTTTATGTCTATATTATTATTAATTTATGATTTGCATTCTATTGTTTCACTCGTCGAATGTGTTGGGTTCGAGCTCGGTTTTGTAAGCTTCGAATCAAATCATTTTGTGTGCGATTTTTGGATGGCATCGATATGTTAATAGGTTTTGGTAGTTTGATTCTCAACCAGTATTTGATAGGCTTGTCAAGACCATTCGACTTAGTCCGAAACCGATTCACAATACTTAATGGATTCTAGTTCATGTTTTATTATTATTATTATTATTTTAAAGTGTTGTTTACTTATAAATGTGTAGTATGTGACATTAAATGAATTTGATTAATAAAAAAAATGGTTTTAAAATTGGGGTTATTACATTATCCCCTTGTTGAAGAAATTTCGTCCTCGAAATTTAATTAGCTTGTATTAAAATAATTTAGTTCATTAATTCTGAAGAATGGTGATAAAATTTATCTACCAATGGAATCATAAGCTATCAAACTAAAATATTGGAATAAATAACAAGCAGGAGTAGAGATTTTATCGAATGAGGGGCATGAAGTAAGTTGGTTTTCTTGAAATAATTATTTGAGTAAAAGTTTACATGAACTGAATGGTCACTTGCAACATAGATAGGTATAACTTTTTATTTATTACACATGTCTTTCCAAAGTAAACATAAAAGGATACATAGAAAGGAATATTAATTTTGAATGAGTACATGACCAGAAATTTTTTTCTTTTAATTACATTGTGATCTTATACTGGTAAGGAGAAAACATGTTGACCTACACGGTAGGCAAGAATGCGGTCACACGGAATATAAGTATTATTATGGTAATGCGTTTAGGATATCGCTCTATCATAAGATACATAAAAAAATTTCAACAAGTTAGAGCTTACCCATTATAATAGAATTATAGGTTCGGGGAGGTTTAGATGTTAGGGGTACTAATAGGACGATGGAAACCACTACTCAAAACTTTAACTAAATGTGATATGCGTTGATGTTCAGGCTATAATAAGGAAGAAATTTTTCAGCGGATTGCTATACCAATTGAGGGGTTTATGAAGTCCTTCATAGTGTAAGTGTATGCATACATAATGAAGTGACAATTGATCTTGAATTGGCAATACAACGTAGAATCTGATTTGTTATTCCAAGACGAGGAAAGGAATAAGTACCTAGTTACAGAGTAGCTAGATTAAGTCACTGAAAGTAGAGTGATGCTGATGACATGGTAGTATTGCGAGTTACATGTATGTTACCTTGCAATCAAGTCTATGGGATATAGATCTTCAATAGTTCTAGATCCATTCATAACTGTCACTATTAAAACCTTTAATATTAGAGCTTTAGGCGTTGAATTTGATATATAAGGTAACTAATTGTTGGTCTTGACCTTTTGTAAGGAAATATTTCTTGAACCAAGTCTTATGTATACAAAGGGAACTCAATGCGAAGAAGGGAATCGGTGTTCATGTTGTAAGAAGCAAGTGATTATTTTCAGTAGCAAATAGCTCCCAAGACTTAACCTTTGATTTAGAGATTCTAGGTAGAAGATGTGATTACAATTTGGCAGAAGGGGTCTACTAACAAGGGTGTATCTTAGAATTATGGTCTAAATTCGTTTGGGAATGGTTGGGGATCATGGATGGACTAGCGATTAAAAATAACATCGCATTGCGCTTATCTTTGTAGATAGCGGATTATGGAGATAACTTACCTTATGTCCGTCAGGAAGAAGTATTAGACGAAGAAGTCGACATGGCATAGATAATGCAAGCAACAGAGTGGGGTGTGTTGGTCCTGACACGGGAAAAGGACATACAACCATGGTCCCTTTTATTTTTATTTTTATATTTTTATTATTATTATTATTATATATTTTTTTAGTCCAATCATTTGCGAGCAAGTTTATTTTTTTTTTCCTGATTAAATGATAAAGACATATTTATTAACTATGTAAAATAATCCTAATATAAATAATACGAGCAAATGGAAAGGATAAGTTTTATTATTGAACACATTTATAACACTCATGACCATTGTATAAACACTACTAGAAAGTGAGGCTATTGCAACTTTCTACATGCAACCTTTTACAATTGTGTTGCAGTTGACTCTAATGCAACTCCATTCAACATAAAGGTTGCATTATAAGATCTATGCAACCTTTTTCATAAAAAGTTACAATTTTTTGTTAAAATTGCAACATTTTTATTCAAAGGTTGCAAAATTTACATGAAATTGTAACCTTTTCTAGAAAAGTTGTAAATTTTATGAACATTTGCAACTTTTGTTAGAAATATTGCAACTTTTTCCCTCACAACTACAAAAATTACCGAAACAAATTCCTTTTGAAACCATAATAACATATACCACACCTATGTTTTTTTATGCCACTTATGTGTATAACGAAACAATATCGATCTCAGTTGGTTTTTTTATAGCACCAAAGACCGAACATGCCTTGCTTAGTTTGGAATAAGCACGCCGCAATTGTATATTTAAACAAAGATACTCAAGAAATGTAACGTGTTCGATTGTTGGCTAATTGAATACGTGTTCGATATTGGCTAATTGAACAGGTGAGTTAATTAAAAATAGAATAAAAAAGAAATAAAAAACTTCAAAGTTCAAACCAATGTTTTCAGACCCGGCCCGGACATTGACCCGGACGCCTTACCGGGTCAAAGGTCGGACCGACCCGGCAGGGCGAACCGGTGTTTGACCCGGATGACGTCATAAATAATATACATATATAAATTATAATTGTATATAAGAAAATAACTAATTTACATGATGATAACCTAAAAAAAACAAATAATAATGTTATTTATTCATTAATTAAATAAAAATATACAAAGTTCATGATTTAGTATCTATACAGCAAAGCAATTGTTTTAGTACGTATACAGCAAACTTTAGATGGCCCATTTGTGACCCAAAATAAATAAAACTGAATTCACCCTAATAAAACTATAGCCATAAATTAAATACACTCCAGTCTTCTTTCTTTCTTCTATTCTTCTTCTGTTCAAAGATCTAGCAACCGCCCGTCTATATCTATTATTCTTCTTCTCTTCAGCAACTAACAGTAGCCACTAACCACATCCCATTTTACTTTTAATACTAGCAAAGCAAAGTGGCGAAGTGAGATTGGAACGATGGTAGTGAGCGGCGAAGTCTAGAACCTTAGGGTTTGATTTTTTTTTACATATTCTGATTGTTTTTTCGATTAAAAATAGCCATTTACCGGGTCAACCGGCGGTTCACCGGGTCCGGTTCAACCGTAACCCGCATGAACCGGCCGGGTTTTTAGAAAACGGGCTAAATACATGAACCGAACCTGTGTGTAGAGCGGGTCCCGGTCCGGTCCGGGTTTAAAAACACTGGTTCAAACCCATTTTGGGGGTGACGGCGCGAATAATCAGCGAGTTGGCGGCAATTTTACAAATAAACTTTTTAGTTTCCCACTTTCTTTCACAAACTGATATCAGACCTAAGATTAGGGGCAGTTACCTTAAAAATTTTAGTTTACCTCTCCACTCCCAAATCGATTAACTCATTTCAACCATTAGCGAATAGTTCAAACTTCAATCATTGCTTCAACCACCAGAAGTGTACAGCGTTAGATCTCGAAGGTTTGTATGTGATCGATTCCAACTTCTTCCCTTAAAGGTTCTGCTAGATTATCAGGTCTGCTCGGCATTGGATATATTGCTCTCCAATTATACCCTTATGCTCGATTTATGTTATAATATATTATACTACAATTTGCTACTGTGTTAGTGACATTTAACCCAAGTTTTGGATTTTTTGTTGATATTATTGTGTGCACGCAACATGTTCGACTAAATGACTGTGAGATATCAAATTCTAATTCATTGAAAATATGAATGGTTGTTTCATGTTAGGTGGCTTAAAGTCTCTGAAAATATGGAACAATCATATATTTAGTTGCTCATCGTATGTTTTAAGCTTTTATCCTTAATTTGACGTTTAGGATTTTTATATTAAAACTGTTTTATCTGATAGTCATAGTACTCTCCGCTTATGATATTCTCTCGAATTGTTCTTTTAAAAAGCTAGATGATTGTGCAGTTACTCGAGTTATGAAGAAACTTTGTCTTTGGTAACTGGTAAGTAAAGTTTTACCTTAATTTTTATTAATGGTTTCTAATTCAAGTTATATACTAAAGAACACTAAAAAGTGATACAGTATCTATAAAGTGGTTTACAACGAATTTTTTGTAATTCTAGATGGTTTAGGAGACCCATTTGTA
Source organism: Bidens hawaiensis (assembly GCF_021521415.1). Classification (NCBI taxonomy): domain Eukaryota; kingdom Viridiplantae; phylum Streptophyta; class Magnoliopsida; order Asterales; family Asteraceae; genus Bidens; species Bidens hawaiensis. The sequence goes on from NW_027497849.1 coordinate 120,579, forward strand.
TTTGTAGGTGGTTCATTTAATTTTTTGTAAAACTAGATAACTCGCAAGGGTAGCAGCGAGGTTTGAATACATCAAATTACTTTCAGAAATTACCCATGTTTTTATCCCTGTGTATGTTTTGATATAGCATATGTTTAATATATTGGATATTTCCCAACAAAAATTTCCATGATGAGATTATTGAAAAAAAGAAAACAAGATGTGGTCACGGGTTCTCCAAAAGCTTTTATGCATAACTTTTACAAGATTAAAAATAAAAATATAACATCTTTTGTTTCCTCTTATATTATTTATAAGCACACCAGAATCCGTTGTATGTTTCAAATAAGTTCACCAACATAGCTTATCACTACATCTTGTCGGAGCTAGAAACTTTTTTCCTATGGGTTTGGGATTTTTTGGTGCTTGCTTTTTTCCGACGCCAAATTTTGGACACGGATGGGTCGGGTCAGGTTGGTCTGATAGATAAAATGCAATATCACTATCATAAAAAAATATTGATTACCAAATTTTTTTTCATAATTAATGGGTTCGAATATCTTTATAAAATTATACTAGTTTCACTTCTTAATTCGATACAATATGTTATATATGAAATCAAAAAAGACATTTATGCCCGGTGGGCACTATGTGGCTCCGCCATTGACTATGTTTTTCTTAATTGGACGTATGCATGGAATAAAAACATGGGTAATTTCTAAAAGTGATTTGATGTATTCAAACCTCGCTGCCACCCCTTGCGAGTTTATAATTTATGGTTAAACTCGTAGCCTCCCCCCCTGCGAGTTATCTATTCTTACAACAACTTAAATAAACCACCTACAAATACAAACCACCTAGAATTAAAAAAAATCGGTTTACAACGTCTAAAGAGATCCAATTTTTCATGTTGCTAATGAAGTAGAGCCTACAATTGAAAGAGTTGCCTGCATTTGGAAGTCTAACTTGTCTTCAAACCTGTTAATTTCATTCAAATTTTAGGAGAAACTTTTAATCTATCAAACAGCGCAACAATAGAAAGTGAAAGGCTATTGGTGGTGAGGCCTACAGCAAATGCAATCAATCTAGTAGGCGGTGCCACAACGGAGAAAGAAGAGGAGAAACATAGATGGGATAAGGTTTGGTGGCTGCTGATAGAGGATTCGAGTCATTCGACAGTGTGTATGGTGTGGTGGTTGCAAAACTGATCAATGTTGCCGAAGTTTTTTTCTGAAAATGATTTCTTTTAGAATTCAAATCTCCAATGGTCAGTTTTTTAATTAATTTCTTGTTATTGTTTCTTTTAGGTCTTTGAAAGCTAAGATCAAGATATATAGACATGTAGGATGAATATACGTGTAGTGGTGAAGTAGCGAATGATTGGAACATTGAGTTAGCTACTATTTATATGCTCACAGTTTATATTAAATGTCAACACACTACATTTCAATGAATGGAGTTTTATGCATATTGTAGGTATCAAGATTCTAGTAGCAATCACCATTAAAGTCAATGCTAGCTTGAAAATGAGTTTGTTGTGATTGGACTTACCCGTAAAGTTTAGATATCTTGATTGAATTCTCCATGCTTTAGTGAGTTTTTTATATGTTGTGTGACTAAGATTAATTTTATCTTTCTACTTAGACAAGGCATAAATATTCAATTATATTATGCACATATATTATGTTCTGATTTGAATAAATATGTTTTGCTTCATTGCTTATATGCTAAATTGCTAATGTTATTTTAGGACATTTTTGCCCTGCGTTGTCAAAGGCTATGAAAACAATGAAGAAGCGAGAAAAGTTTATTCTTACAGTTAAGCCTAAATGTAACTTTACAGTCGCGTCTAAAACATAGCTTGTAATTATTTGGCTGGTTAATTATCTCTTAAAGTGACTTTCTTGGTTTAATGGATTTGAGGAGAAGGGTAAACAAGAAAGTGGACTTCCAGAAAATGCTACACTTCAAATAACCTTGAAGCTTGTTTCATGGAAGATTGTTAGACATGTTACAAAAGCTAGAAAGGTTATGCAGAAAAATTTCAAAGACGAAGAAGAATATGCAAATTCTAATTAAGGAGTTGTTCAAGGTATGTGCTCAACCAGAATATAGTTTTGGTTAGCATGAGTTCGGAGTAATTGCTCCTAACTCCATTGTGATCTATTAAATTGAGCTTGTATCTTTCGTTAAGGTTAGTGTAGTTATTTACTTATTTGATTAATAATTGATAACAATAATAATAATAATAATATAATGTTATTTTATTATACATTATTTAACATTATGAACTTATAGGTAAATGAATCACGGGACATTTATCCACAAGAGAGGATTACAGCAGCTCGGGAAAAGTAGGGAACTCTTTTAAGGCTGATAAATACTTGAAAGCTTCAAAGCAATATGAAAATGTAAGGTAACCCTTGAAGTTGAAAAAACACAATTACTTGAAATGTGAAAGAATCGAAGAGGACCATCAACTTTGAAGTTATGAATGCAGAATGTTAATGAGAAGCTACATGCCAGTGTACTTCAAATCTACTTCAGGATCTTAGAGATGAATAGAAGGTTTTTTTTTTATTATAATTGTAATTGACAACATTATTTTGATAGTGAACCTCATATTAAATTGGATATCTTATTATCAATTATTTTTAATGTTATTATTATGTTAGTGTAATTGAGATACCATTTTGTATTAATAAAAAATAGTATTTCAACCAATGACCAAGAGAGTTGCATTTGCATATAAAAAGGTTGCATTTGTTGTAACTAAAATGTTGCATTTGATGTAAAACAAGGTTGCATTTATGATAGCAAAGGTTGCATTTTTGTGTTAAAAAAGTTGCATCTAAAGATAAAAAAAAGTTGCATTAGAATGTTAAAAAGGTTGCATCTTAAAAAGGTTGCATTTAAATAATATATGTAACCCTTTTGAAAAAGGTTGCAATATCTAACAAAAATGTTGCATTAGGTCTAATGCAACTTCGCCTAATGCAGCCCTTGATAAAAAATTGCATTAGACCTAATGCAACTTTTTCAAGACCTAAGGTAACCTTTTATTGGGGTTGCATTAGCCTCATTTTCTTGTAGTGAAAGATTACAATAATGGCTATTATTTTTTAAAAAAAAAATCGTAGTTATCACATGGCTTAAACAAAGCTATCAGAAAAATAGTATTAATTTTAGTAGTAGTTTTTTTTTTGTAAATGTGTAAATAAAAATATAATAGTAGTACACTTCAAATGAGATTTAAAAAAAACTAGTAATATATACAATTGTCATAAGTACTAAAATTATGTCAAAATAGTAACATTTATAATAACTTGAATAGCTTTAATATCATTATATCAATAATAATTAGGTTGACGATAACATCCAAAAATTTAGTAATAGTATTAGTAATAATCATAATAGTGATAATAATAATAGAGTATAGTTTTTCAAAATATTAGTTTGATTGTGAAAAATATATCAGTAAGTACATTTTTTTTACGTAATCATGTGCAAGGTATGTGAACTATCTAAGTTCCCTAGCGTGTTAGGATGTGAGGTAGTCGTCAGAAACTTGGGAAGCTTCACGAGGAGAACGAAAGTGTAAACATACGGGGAGTTAGAGCCAACTTAAATTAACAATATGTTTGCAAGGTGGTGTTTGATCATTAGGATCAACTGAGAAAGCCCTATCTAGTGAAGGAAAGGTGGCACTAAGAGGTCTTCTTCATGAGATATGGTTAAATAGAAACGAGAGCCGAGAAAAATCTTTAATGTTCCAATTTGGATAATGCTTAATCCGAAACTTAATAGTTTCTTCACGACGATGAGAGTTTAGATAAGAAATTCAATCATGGAGGAAATGAGGTTGGAATATGATATGTGCTTCACAGCGAATTGATACATGAGTATTTTTAAGATATGCGAATTTTATAGTAGAATTATAGGTTTGGATCCAAGCTACAAATTAAAGAGGGGGGGGGGGGGGGGGGGGGGGGTTGTCCTAAAGTGTCTTGATTAGGAATTCAAAGACATTGCAAGAAAATATTAATTTTGCCTAAAGTCTAAACAAAACTATTGTCTCACCGAAACAATGACGAGGGCGTCGATTCTGATTCCAAGATGATAAAATAATGAAATAAGCTAATGAAAAATATATTTTGTCAAGGATGACGGTTAGTTATTAGAAGCTTGCTTTTCTTTTCTCTCTTTTTTTTAGTTTTGCGTTAGTTTTGATCTTTAGATTTTTTTTGTTATGATTAAACATATGGCGACCCAATAGGATTTCCTAGAATGCTCATGCGCCTGTAAATTCACAATTACGTTCCGGACCATAATTGCTAGTACACCTCACATACCATTCTAGTATTATCCCAATGTAGCCTTATTATTTGTGCTTTTTTATTTATATTTGTAGTTTTCTGTGAACTGACTTATTACTTCATGGAACTAGTTGTGTGTGCAACAAATATAGAAATGACCATCCTAGGTATACCCAAACTCTTATCAACTAATATTTTTACTTAATAGAAAGTACTAGAAATCAAGGCTTATGAATCGTAAGTTTTCTTAAAAGTACTAAAAGCAAGTCAAAGCCCGAGTAATGAGGTATATTAATAGTTTATATTTTGGGTCCCTAAGGTGGTGTCGGTTGAAGCCTAGGAATCTCTAAGAAAACCTAATTCGCTAAAACCACTTGCTCTAATACCAATCTGTCACACCCCAACTAGGGGCTGGACGTGACGAATAAATAACAACCAAAACACAGCGGAAATAAGGTAACAAATATATATTAAGACACTAGGTCAAAGTTACAATCAAATGCCTAATACAACTACAACTAAAAATTCAACTACCATCTAATTAGGTGAAAATGTTCTACTATCCATCATGGCTTCTTTGGGTTACGATCTACGGTTCGACATAAGTGTTCTAAAAGTATCTTCTATCTCCAAGTGAGCTCTTGTCTAAGACTCTAAATCTCCATATCCGAATAAAAAGTACCTGAACACGTGCTTAAAATAATTGGGTCAACTAAAAAGTTGGTGAGTTAATGAGTTTAAGTTATGAAAACATTTAAATAAAAATGATCTAAATAGTATGGTGCACATTAAGCAAGTTCACAATCAAACCTGTGTCCACAACCTGTGAACATCTAAAATATATATACCCCTTACCCATACCCCTTATTGTTATGGGTCAAATTTACTTATGTCTGCCAACATAAGATACAAAAATGCGTAAATATGTCACAAGATAACCATTTATCATTCAGTGGGAGGTCGTCCATTATGTAGGCCCACTGTGTGCGGGGGTCTCCCAGATAGTACTACCCATATATCCCGTGGCTCCTAATGGAGTTAATGATTGTGCTACAAAGTCGGGGATTGTTTATGGCAGCTAAATTGGTCTTGATTAATAATACACCAATAAGTTTAAAAACATATAGAAGCATGTGTCCGCCCAAAAATTTTAGAAAAAGGGTAGTGCATGAACTCACCTGGGTCTATGCGTGAAGACAATAATACTAATGAAATCTTGTAAGCTACCTCATAAACGACTCCAAATTATAGAAATTCCTAAATTCATAATACGTGTCATAAAAAGTATATGAATCATGGAAACGTGCCCGTGACCTAAGTAACTTTAGATTGTATTATTATTTTGGGATTGATGTGGCTTATTGCGTCAAGAGTTGTAACAAAGTTTCCTTCCTTGATAAGTTATGGAATTATATGATTTAAGTTATGAATTTTACTTATAATCACATAGTTATATAAAAAAAAGTCATACAGGTTTCCGTTATATGATCGATATATTCAAAAGTTTTCAAAAATGGAGTTTCCTATATTATAAAGTTATAATATTAGATGTTTTAGACTTAATTTATAATGTTGTACGGTACTATTTATCAAGTGATATTATAAATAATGAGTTAAATAATGTCTTATCAAGTCTAAAATTATGAAGGTTTGAGTTTTCATTTAATAGAGATGGCTTATTAAAAACAATATTTACATTTTAAAGAAAGTCATAATATAGGCCACTCAACAATCATTTTGTTTAAGTAAAACAATAAAACAAATACAAGGTAAACGTAAAACAAAAAATGGTTATTTTGTTTCGTTGGTTTCATTAGCAACATCCAGCTGTTGGTTTTGTTTTATCCAAAAAACTTGTGTTGATAAGCCTTAACTTGAAATAGAATAAAGTTTCACATTTGGTAAATTAATGAAAAGATAATTAAGCACCAGGTCACTCAAGTGGTCATTTTGGTAACTTTAATCCCTCGTTTACAAAAATAATGTATTATTAACAAGTATAACCTTAGTTCTTGTTAGGATATTTATAAATCATACTAAGTATTAAAATGTTAATAGTTATATCCTGAATCAAAATGACATGTAATAATATATAATCAAAATTTATGTATCGCGCTCAGTTTTGGCAAAAATGCGATTCTATGAATTAGATTACAAATTACCATGGGCTTGTTATTAACATACTTATTTTTAGGATATATATAATGTGCATTTTGATTGAGATAATCTCTTACTTAAATATATATCGGAACTTACGATTTTAGCTTGTCGGCTTTGGTAGATACTAAATTAGTGGTTTTTAAACATGAGTGTGCATCTAATACATTAATTGTCTTATTATTTTGAGTTATTACAAAAAAAAATACACCTCAACTTATTACAAATATATCTGTTGAAAAAAATTATCATTTTGGAGAGATTGTGATGTTTATAGTTATTGGAGAATTGATTTTATGGTATTGTACAAGTATGATATCCATAGTGCCTATTAAGTGTGTAAAATTCTAGTTTGGGGGGTTCGTACCTATGATGAAGGACGGATGTTTCTAGTCGACAACACGCCTCAAGATGGTTCAAGCGACCTGTGAATTTCATGGTCCATTTTCGACAGGGCGCGTAGGTTAGAGGTTTGTGAGGAATGGATCATTGTCAACCATAACCAATGGATTTAGAGTGGGTTTTACCTTGTGGGTTTGGATTTTGGGGGCTTGACTTGCAACTGATGTACATTGAAAATAAGATCACAAGGGGCTGCTAACTCTCGTTTGAAGATGGTTTTGGAATCTTTTTCCTGGGACAATTCATGGCTGGAAAGATTTTAGAGTTTGCATCTGTGAATATAATCAAATAATAAGAATAAGGATTTGCAAGGATTGAAGATTGATTTCATGTGTCTACCTTGATTTAGGATTCGGTGATCATTTGGATTGCTCTGGTCTGATTGGCATGTCTTTAGAGAAGTCAGCTTTTGGTTTTCTTCATGGCTGGAAATTTAGAGAGAATAGTGGAATGTTAAGAATGAATGATCAGGATATGATTTTGAAGAATTTTATAGAGTTGTAATAGTCTTTGCAAACACTATGAATGGACAAAATCTCTGCATTGTGATTCTTCAATATCAAACATTGGAATTATAAAGATATGGATGGATTTTGTTAGATTTTTTCAAGGATTGATGTGGGCAAAATAATATGGAAGGATTTACAAACAACTTTAAAAGATTTAGAGAGATTTTGTAGGGGAAAAAGAAGTAAAAATATAGGGATTTTAAGAGAAGGGGTTGATGGTTGAGATTTGCTAAAGTTTGTGATCTCAAACAAAGAAATCTTAACTTAAAAAAATAAAAATGAAGTCATGTGTGTTGCATATAGCTTGCAACTGGCCAAAAAGGAAATAACATAGTGAGATTGAGAATGGAGAGATTTTAGGGGTACTTTAGTGTTAATTCTAGCATATTTTAATAAGATGAAATTTAAAAGTAAGTTAATATACACAGACAAAGAATGAGGGTACGAATTCAGGAGACCAGCAAAAAGAAAGGATAGCTAAATTAATATGTGTGTGTACATATACACACACATTTTATGTACATATATGTGTATATATAACATATTTTATGTCTATATTATTATTAATTTATGATTTGCATTCTATTGTTTCACTCATCGAATGTGTTGGGCTCGAGCTCGGTTTTGTAAGCTTCGAATCAAATCGTTTTGTGTGCGATTTTTGGATGGCATCGATATGTTAATAGGTTTTGGTAGTTTGATTCTCAACCAGTATTCGATAGGCTTGTCAAGCCCATTCGGCTTAGTCCGAAACCAATTCTTAATACTTAATGGATTCTAGTTCATGTTTTATTATTATTTTTTTACAGTGTTGTTTACATATAAATGTGTACTATGTGACATTAAATGAATTTGATTAATAAAAAAATGGTCTTAAAATTGGGGTTGTTACAATAGGTCTAAACGGCTTCTAGGGCTAAGTCAAAGTACATACATAGACAAAGTCATGACAGGCTTCTCAATGGACAACTCCAAGAAAGGAGCTGTTCCCATTGCTAAAGGAACCGTGTTAAGCAAATCGCAATCTCCGGCAACGGACATTGAGACTAAGCACATGCAAGCAATTCCATATGCTTCAGTGATTGGCTCTATCATGTACGCTATGTTATGCACTAGACCTGACGTCTCGTATGCTTTAAGCATGACTAGCCGTTTTTAGCAAAGTCTTGTCGTTGCACATTGGACTGCAGTGAAGAACATTCTAAGGTACTTGAAAAGGACCAGGGATATGTTCTTAGTATTTGGAGGAGTGGAAGAAGAGCTCACTGTAAGGTGTTACACTGATGCTAGCTTCCAGACTGACTGAGATGATTCTCGCTCACAATCAGGATTTGTATTCACTCTCAATGGAGGAGCTATTTACTGGAAAAGCTCCAAGCAGAGTGTGGTGGCAGATTCCACCACTGAGTCGAATACATAGCAGCATCAGATGCTGCTAAGGAAGCTTCTTGGATGAAGAAGTTCATCACTGATCTCGATGTGGTTCCGAGTATTCGCAAACCAATCGAGATGTTCTGTGATAACACAGGTGCTATTGATAAAGCCAAAGAGCCCAGATCTCATCACAAAGCCAAACACATTTTAAGGAAGTTCCACCTTATTCGGGAAATAATGGACGAGGAGACATCATAATAAGCAAAGTAGACACATATCAAAACCTAGCATACCCGTTCACTAAGCCGATGACTCAGGATAAGCATGACTAACACATGGATGCTATCGGTTTTAGATTAGCTAGTAATATGTTTTGATTTAGTATTTGGATGTATGAACATTTAAGCAGTTATACTTTTGAGTTCACTTTGATTTAATGGTTAAATGCAAAGGTTGAATGTTATAACTGTGTTCATTTTAATACGTTTAATCCATGAATATTGTATTCTAAATTATTCGTAGTCGGTCAGACTCGTGGGAACAATTCTAAATTAAGACTATTCTGACTTTGGATTCAAGGAGTTGACTTCCAAACTCACAGACCTCATTATGAATGATGTTGGATGTAACTCGCATCAAATCATCTTCATGGATCTTAGTGATAAGATGCATCTAATATTGGTATGCTCATTTAGTATCCGTAGACCTGAGATACATATTGGAACTCTCGGTTACCAAAGGTATTCTATGATCAGTGTCAAGCGTTGTCGCGTAACTGTCAGTCATAAAGGCATTGGTTGAGAATATTCTGAAGTTCAGTCTGAGTTGTATGTAATCAAGATGGGATCCTGTACTCTTACATGATATGTAACAGTTAGACATATTGACGCCTTCGTTGATTCAAACGGGTAAAGTGTGAGGCCTCACCCAAACTTACTGTTTTTTTTATTGGACCACTTTGACTCGAGAACGAAAACGGTAATAATTGAACGTCATATGAGATTGATCTGAACCATGTCTCATTGTTCAATTGATGTCTTACACGGAAAGGATAGATGACAACAATAACTATAAGTTCATTATCTTGCAATAGTGTATTCCAAGATCTTTTGGTTAATGAATTTAAAATGTCATAACCCGTTGGGGGTAGCCATGTGTAGCTAGAGCAACACTGGCTCTCAGCATTGATCAACTTAACCAGAGACCGTCCAAGTGGGAGACTATTGGAATTATGGACTGGCTCACTTAAGTCAACGCGGCCGACCGGGTTGTGTCCCGTGAGAGTTACACCTTGGGTAACGAACATGAAACCCGCTTAATTTAGTTAACTGGGTTTGGCATATTAATGAGATATGGACCTTAAAAAGGATTGGATTTGAGATGGGCCTCATGGCCCGACATGATTAACTAGTTATATAAACTAGTTAATATGTCATTAGGTTTTGATAACACAAGTAACAAACCCTAGCCACCAAGAATTTTTTCTTTTCTCTCTTGCTTCCCCAACCAGCCGCCGGCCTCCCGAGCACCGCCGGTCATCGCAGTCACCCGCCATAGGCCGCCGCACTGTTGCCCGCTCTCTATCGCTGCTATGCATCTGCTGCCGCCGCTTCACAACTGCTGCCACTGCTTTCCTGCACCACCGCAGCAGCCACCGCCTCTGCCGCAAGCCATCACCTCCACTGCCGGTTGTCGTCGTACACCGCCATCGTCGGTCGTTGTCTCGTTTAGTCACCTAGTGTTGTTCATTAGCCCCCGGTGTCTCAGCCGGTTATTTATTAACCGAGGTAAACTTAAATATATTGTCGGTTTACAATTATATTTATTTTGTTTGACTCGTACTCGTATTGTTTGTAACCGGATCCTGTACGGTTCCGTTAAATGGTGATTACTCGTTTTTGTATTCCACTGCATATTCTATTATTAATGTGATTAATAATTATGAAACCAATTTTATTAAACCGGGTTTAAAAGGTAAACCGTTGATTGATCACCACTGGAACCCAACAGTGGGACCGCACACTATAGGTTTCACATTCCAATTAATTTAGTTCAGGATTCATTTTGTTACATAAAGCCAGATAGCGATCTTGCATGTTTATATATTAAGAGAAAACTCACTAATTATTTGGGATGAAGCACCGATGGTACATAAGCATGGGTTTGATGCTTTGGATAGATCATTAAACTATATTCTGACACCTGCATCGGGAGCTTCATCAAATTTACCATTTGGTGGAAAAGTGATAGTTTTTGGAATAATTTTTCGACAAATATTACCAGTGGTCTCAGGTGGAAGTAGACAACAAATTGTAAATTCATGTTTAAGTACTTCTTACATTTGGAGAAATTGCAAAGTCCTTAAGTTGATCAAAAATCTGAGGTTCACTACCTCAAACGATTCAATTGAAATTCAGCAAACAAGGATGTTTGCACAATGGCTTTTGGATATAGGGAAAAGTAATATTGGTGGTACCAATGATGGTGAAACACAAATAGAAATACTAGAAGATCTTTTTATCAAACATTAATGTGATCCAATTTTTGAGTTAATAGAGTTTGTGTATCATTCCGTTTTAGAAAATTTCAAAGAAAAACATTATTTTCATGAAAGAGCAATACTTTCTCCAAAATATAATATTGTTCAAGAATTTAATGATCGTTTGCTCTCAATATTTCCTCTAGAAGAAAGAGAATATCTAAGTTTGATAGAGTATGTCCAACACACATGATTAATGAGAATTTAGATGAAAGTTTTTGTTCTCTCGACATTCTTAATGGAATTAAAGCATCAAGTTTGTCAAACCACAAGTTAGTGTTAAAGGTAGAAGTTCTTGTCATGCTTCTAAGAAATATTGATTAAAAAAGTGAATTGTGAACGGAACTCGGTTAAAGCTGGTGCCATTGGGAAATCGTATTATACAAGTGGAGATTATATCGGGAAGTAACATTGGAGATCGGTATTATATTCCAAGAATTACTTTGATACCTAGCAACAAACTTCACATTAAGCTACAAAGAAGACCATATCCACTTGCTTTATGTTTTGCAATGAACATAAACAAAAGTCAAGGGAAATCACTATCAATAGTTGGATTATATTTGGAAAAAAAACCCGTTTTTACACATGGTCAGTTGTATGTCGCTTTATCAAGAGTTACAAGACGTGATGGGCTTAAAGTTCTCTTTCTAGATAGTGATGGTAATACTTCAAACGAAACATCAAATGTGTATACAAAGAAGTATTTCGAAGTTTGTAACTACTTTTCAAAAGTTTAACCATATTCATGTATTTTACATTTTTATTCTAAACAATTTTGCATGTATAATGTTTAGATATAATCCACAATAACAATGCTTTAAGTTATGTCATACAATAAACAGACGTTCATCATAATACTTATATATTAATACACATCCTAAATTACATAAAGTCAATACATCATTTTAAAATATGAGTTCAAATATTGTTTTAAAACATTTCACCAACCATATCACATAGTCAAACTAGCAATTAGCAAATATAGATCATAATAAAAATAGTTGTTTTCAATTCTTCATCACATCAGTGATCATTAACTTCCATTCCCTTTTGTTATAAAAAACACACATTTGTCACTCACATCTAAATCAAAAGTGCTTAACATACCTATGTAGTGATGGATATGGTATCTTGGTTTGTTGTGTGGACTTTCTACATGAATCTCACTTTCAAACTCAACACCATAATTGTTTCTGATAATGACCTTCTTTGCTCTATTCGACTTAGCTTTTCTCGCAAACCGACTTGGTAACCGCTGCAAAAAAAAATATAAAAATATTTTATTTTATTAATCATATATTTGGAATAAAAAATAAAAATTTTAGCAACAAACTATTCCATTACATAATTTGAACATTACCAAACAATCACCAATTCTTTTATGGAACAATAGATCATGATCATTAACCATATTAACCGCAACATCATTTGCATCATCAACATTGTTACGCACATCAACATCAACAATAGAGTTGGCATCAAAAGTAGGCTTTTCCACATGAACATTATCTTTAGACTCGTGATTCATTCCAACATAACTCACTTCATAAGCAGCATTATCAACATCAACATTATCACTAGATTCATCATCAACATATTCAATATCAACATATATAATTTCTCAAACATGTTCTAGATATTTAAACTGTATCAACTTATATTCCCTACCATCTGACATGAAAGATGTCAACTTGAAAACATGTTTCCCATCATAATCAAATACCAGATATTGTCCTTATCTCAGTTTTAATGCCTCAACAATTTGTAGCCAACCCCTCCTAAAATAATACTATTGTCCAATGTAAAATATCTTTACTGTAGAATCATTCATGTCATTAGCACGTATGGTAAACACTCTGATAGAGATATTTTCGATGTCTTAAAATCTTTGAACAAACAAAGTTGGCACCACCTTTATATTCACAAACATGAAAAAGTGTTTAAAATTATTACACACGGTGAGAACTATTTAAAACTCACAATTTCAATACATAGCATATAATCAATGTTAATATGGTACAGGAAGTTGTAGAACAAATTACTGTTAGCAATAACACGATTGGCATTGAAATGATGAATTGTGAAACATGAATTTCCTTCATACATAAACACCACCAAAATCTGAAGCAATGTTTTTCTATAGTGTAGTTATCCGATACGAATTCCTGACATATTTGATTGAAACTATCTATTTGCATCCGCATTTACTTCGAATAGTAGTACAACCAAGTGGATAATTGTATTTTGAAAATAATTCATAGTACGTTAATGGTAGCTTCTGAAATAAATACAAATTCATTATTCTTTTTCATTAATATACTTATTATCTACTAATTTTATATCAAAATTACCAGACTTACCAAAGAACTTCCATTAGGCTTAAGTATAATCCTAAAAATCTTGAGCCCATTTTACCTATGAGTGATTGTAACAGTCCATTTTGTATTACAATTTATTTTATTATTCAAACATATCAACAAATAAACACAATTGTAATGTAAAAATAATACAAACATTGTTTGATCCGGATTTCCTTTAATTTCAAAATCCCTAATTTTATTAATAAAAATACACATACATAATTTTTTAATCAATTTTGTTATGCAATCTACATAAACATAAACATACATATATTAAAACATTAAACCACAAAGATAATTTTAATCATCACCATGTTTAGCCTTCAGTTACTTTAACCTAAATCAACATAATACTTACTATGTCAAAAGTAACTCACCAAATCATGAAGATCTTAAGAAGGTGATGCCAACAGATTCATGATTCTTTCAAATCATCGTATTACTCTGCTATTGGAAGATAAACAAGTTTTATCGAAAGATTTCATGAAACAAGATTTTATTGGGATTCAGAATGTTATTGATTATTATATTCTAATTATTTTAATATCCAAAATAATATACTTCTTTTTTCAATTCTGATAACATTTTTTGTCATTCTTATAATTAGTAATTAACAATTATATATGACTTTTTTGTTGAAATTTTGCCCATATATTTTTATTTTCATTACATTTTTCATTTTGTTTTTGATAGTCTTTATATGCAAAAATTAATTATTCTTTCTAAACTTGATAGGAAATTGAAAAATTAAGCACACAAATAAACATAAATAATCTACTACATTTACTTTAGCCCCATAATATTTAAAGTTAAATATTCTTCAAATTTTTAAACAAACCTATTATTAGGTAATTTATTTTAATCATAATTTATTTGAAAGTTTCTTGTCACCCAATTCAAGTGTCAAAATGGATTATTGGATGCGACAACTCTAGAAATAGAAACATGATACTTAATATAACATGACATTAAGAAAATAATAAATGCAAAATATAACCTATATGTGTTAACACAATATATGTTCAATTGAGTTATATGGTTTATGTGAATATTATTTTTAGAAATTTTATACATTTCATTATTGTATTATTAATATGTTTAAAAAATAACATTTTGTCAACCCGTATGTCACACGAGCATATAAGCTAGTATACATTATATACATAAAGAAAAATATTGCTCCCTGGCACCACGAAATCTTGAAAGACATTATTTATGTATTCGATTCAATTGATTGCACAAACAAAAGATACATGTCGTGTGACGGTTGAAGTTGTAATTCTCAAGGCTCTTATGATTCCTTGTTGTGCATGTTCGAATCTCGAGTGTTCATTTTTTTCTTACATTTTCTTTATTTGTTTCTCTTAGGTGGATCCAGTATATTAGGTCTTTCACAAGAAACTTTTTTCAAACTGTAATGTGTTGTAAAACTAGCCTAATAGCAAATTAATAAGAGATGGACATACAGGGAGAATGATAAAGATTTATTATTCAGGTGTGTGTTATAATAATATACAATGAAATGTATATAGGGACGAGGAAACTTGGAGAATAAGCCAATCTATTTTAGGTGTTGATAACCATATCAATAAGTATTCATAACACTCCCCATTGCTTATCAACTTCATACGCTTAGAGATGTTGCCTCGTTAAACACCATAGCTGAGGGAAAAAGAGCGCATCGCGTATTGTCTCCCCTAATTTATATATCATTTAAATTGATAAGTTTCGATCTTGTGTGAAAGTTGCTCAAAACTTTTGTAGTCAATCATTTGCGTCGTCGTCCCTTGGCATGTGAATTCTTAAGTTAAATAATGTTGCATGATCTTCACATTAAAACTTCTATTGCTTCATTTGGTAAACAGATCAATTGTATCCATGACCCTATTGTGTTTCTCTGCATCAACAAGACTAACCAAACTACTTTTGATGGGTTAGTAAAATATAATCACATATCTTTTATACCTGAATATATGTTTTAACCCATTCTGATGTCTCATAACTGTACATATGCTGATAGATAAAATTAAAAAGAGATAAAAATTGTGTGTAATTAGCAAGACATATTAATGCGCATATGCATTTAATTATGGTACTTTTCGAACCAATAATGTTTTAAGATTTTGATAGGAAATGCAATAAAGTGCATTGTTAGACATCTTTTAACGTACTTAAATGACGAAATTTGTCTAGAGTCTCAACATCTTCTAGATGCACTTTGATTAATTTGTAAACATATATATACACTCGAACTGCAGGTCGAGCAATGATCATATCGCGTCAAGGTCTATAAAAAATTCTCCCTCTAAAAGCTTGACAATTTCTCTCGATGATGTGTACATCATCACTGTAAATTGTGACTATATGAACTTTTAAGAGTGGAATTTTGATAAAATAATGACCTATTAAATCCAACTTATCTATCTATTTATCAAAATATCTCTTGATTGCACGTACCACTCTCAATCCGACCATTTTAGTCCATACGTAATAAGCGTAACTCCACACATTTTTCAATTCGTCACAAACTTATTTCCATCATAACCAATTATTATGTGCAACCACTCCTCATGCGTTATGTTGCATAAACTTGCACATCATTAGGTACAATCTATTCTACATATGCATATTGGTGCACAAACATTACATCATTATGATGTTTAGGTTATTTTAGGTGTTGATAACCATATCAATAATTATTCATAACATAATCAATTTTGTTTCTCTTTTTTTCCTTTTAATATGAAAACTTTTTTTTAAATTCCGGTAATGTAACCGATCAAATTCGCATCGAGCACCGCCCCAACGCCTAGGTTTTACCGATTGTATAAATGTTGTTTTAAACATGTCATTTTTTGTATCATAAGTTCTACGAGTTTTTTTTATTGTTTTAGTTCCGGTATCGAATTGCTTCACTTGGCGACACCAGATTAGCCATTTAATATATTTTTTTGTTTATTTTATTTAAAACATTTTTTTATTTAAGACATTTTATGTTTGACGATTTAGTGTCAACATCATCCGTACCGGCCCGTTTTCGGCCGCAACACGCGGTTCTACTATCACTGCTGATATTCACCGAAGTCACGTTGGTGCGCGGCCACAACACGCGGGTTCTGTTTCTTTTTTTAAGATGTTAATAATTTGTTGTATTTGGGCGTTAACGAAGTTATTTTTTTTTGCTAAATACACCATCAGCCCGACACAATGCGCTGGGTGTCTTACCTAGTATATAAGATTAAAAACGATGGATCGGTGCCACAAAGATTTTTGTAGAATATTATGTTAGGCATTTTCTTTTGCCTTATATGTTTTCTTTTTTTGTTTATTTTATGGTTTATCCTTTTCTTTTACATATGTTAACGTAACGAATGTAACCAATACTAATACTTATTGATTTCTTGTTAATTCGTTACTACAAAGCCCATGTTTTACCCTTTTTTTCAATTTGACGACTTATTTTTTTTTGCTAATATTCGGTACCATAACGAACGTCACCGATACTGACAAAATTTGTGTTAACTCACCATCGCGAAACACGTGTTTTATCTGCCCGATAAACGTCATTTTAAATATGTTATTTTTTTATCACAACTTATATGAGTGTCACTCCTTTTTTAGTTAACGTAACGCATTCACGTCCACCTGCCACCACACTGCTCACATTTTATGAATACTCGGGTTTTATATCATACGCTATACAACCAATCTAATCCGTTTTACTTTTATTGTTTGGGTATGTCATAATGAACTTAACCGAGACCGAATTTAAGTAGCTGCTTGGCGTGACGGCTTGACTTTAGACGAAGAAGTCTGAACTTCACTCATATTCATTCACCCCCTGTAAAAGCTGAGATCCATATCTTGTTTCTTCGTGTTGTCAAATCTACCTTCGAAATGAGTTCCAGTGACGACGACGAGCTGTTACAGATGGCACTACGAGAACAGTCGCAGCGGGACGTCAACTACACGCGCCCATCCCAATCCAGATCCTCTAAGCCCGTAGTCAACTTCGTCCAACCTCCGTCAAACCACCACAGGTCCACCAAAAACCTTAACCCTACCACCGCCACCACCACGCAGCATCGCCGGAACGCCACCGAGGACGATGAGGACTCGGAGGTCGAGATGCTTAGTATATCCTCCGGAGATGAAGATGATTCGGTTGCTGATCGCAAGGTCGGGTCGAGGAATCGGGTCAGAGGTGGTGCGAAGCTGGATGATAAAGTTTGGGATGGGGACGAACCCGATAATTGGAAGCGAGTAGATGAAGCTGAGGTATGCGTTTTTTTTCGGTTTTGGTTTTGTCATTTGAGCTTGAAAATTACGCTCTGAATTAAAAAAAATTAGTGTAACTTGTAATATTTAAGCTGTGATTGATCAATTCAGTATTGAATTAGATATTATTATTAGTTGTTTGGTTGTATATTGAAATATTAGCCTTAATTTCTCATGTATGATGGAAACAATCTTCGCCGATGTATCACTGATATTCGGGTTATTGGTTCCTTGGTAAAATATCGCTGCAAAATATCAGTCCCGATATTGTCGGCGAAAATGAACGATGTTGGACCGATGCATCACCGATTTTCCTGACATCAATTTCTAAGTCTTAATCGTCAAGTTTTAGTGTTTTAAGTCTAAATCAGTTTCTACTTGCTACAATTGTTAGTGTTTTGTAAGTTGCAAAGGTTAATTTGTTACTGAATTGTTAGTGTTAAATTGCTATATATATAAATTCTGCATGATATTAAAATTACAGATATCTCGGTCATTGGCCGATATCCTATAATTTTCCGCATTAACTGCATAAACCTTGCTAGGGTTTTATTTCTTCAAGTATAGCAGCAATTGATATTAGGGTTTGCTGATTAACTTTATTAGGATGGTTTTTTTTTTCACTCAATATGCAATACTTTAGATGCCTTAAGATTTGGTCTTGAATTTTGGAATTGTGTTTAAAGTGAGTATGAAACACTAAGGGGATATTCCCAATCAAGTGTATTAAATTTTAAACATGGTAGTGGAAGTATGAATTGGTAGGATAATGCATTGATTTGATTTCATCTATGATCTAGTTGATGGATGGTGATATGAATCGTTATCTCACTAATTCAAATAAATGAATCCATATATTCGTTTAACCTTATCAACCAAATTGTTTGGATGAAATTTCAACTAATTTTAGTAAGCAGTAAATCTTGTTATAAAACATATGGTAAAACTCAATGCACCTTTGTTTGCATTGTACAAGTATATCATTCGTTTTATAGAAGTAAAACGTCTTTTGCAAATAAAGTTGTATCATGCTACCATTCTGTCTTTTACCTGTAGTGTACGGATCTTTAATAACGACTGAACTTTTGGTAGAAAAATTATCGACAGACTAGGATAAACATGTACTACAATTTAAAAATTAAAGAAAAAAATGTTTATCTAATTACCATAATTTTATTTGATCGTTTTACATTATAGTTTTTGTGTTTTCTGTTTTCTTCTAACTTTGATGTGGATTTTATTTTGAATGCTTTGAATCATGTTGTTTAACAGTTTCGGAGATACTAGTTAATTGATCAATTATGATACTAGTTAATTGATCAACTATAATACATACTCTTTTGGAACCAATTGATTTTTGATTTGGTTTTCAACGGTGGTATCTTCAAAGTATAGAACAATATTCAAACACATGTTGATTTTCTTGCTATATCATTAATATTATATCATAAAATATACTTGTTACCATAGAATTTGAGATGATATATCTTACAGTCTTGTATGGCACAACTAGAAGGCTGCTAATTATGTGGTAATAAGTGCCTCAGGCAACAAAGGTTTCATCAAAAGTTTACTCTTTTAGTTTTGAGACACAGTTTTTATTTAATTTTGGACAACAATTAAACTATCTAAAGTGTTCTTGTTGTGACAGCTTGGCAGAAGGGTTCGGGACATGAGAGAGACTAGAACAGTTCCCACAACACAAAAGTTTGAGAAGAAACCATCAGTAGCGATAAAGGGGCTTAATAATTTACAGTCTTTTTCACGCGTTATGGAACTTGTAGATCCTCTAGGACTTGGGTAAATATTCATTTTGTTATCTAACTGTTACCTAAATGGTATTATTTACTGTAAAGAGTGACATTAGATCTCTTGTGCCGTTCTTTTTCCAATCCGTGGTTCATGATTTTCAGCTAATTGTTATATTACCTATGGTTATTGTTTATAACAGGGTTATAGACACCAGAACCTTGAGGCTGGTCAATGAATATGCAACAAGTTCTCCAGCCAACTCTGACAAAGTAGACCCTGATATGCGAGGTATAAATTGATTCAAATGTTTTACTGTTTCATGTACATATCTTATTTTTTGAACAATGGGGTAACTTTGTAGAATACTAATCAAGTTTCAAAAGTGTTCCAATTAAGTCACTCACCTTCCATATTTTATTAAATTACATGTTTTAACATGTTTTTTTATCATGTTTTGTTTCTGTTTTAATGAGAAATCTTTTTATCTATTTTTTTATGTTGATATGGAGTAGTAACGTGAATTTTATTTTTTATTTTTAGTATAATCGGGTTTTTTAAAAATTTGTTAAATATAACTGCATATATTGCAAATCCCGCCCCCCACATGTTCTCCACCATTGCTTTCTAGACGAAAAAAATCCGATGAGGCTCGATTTAAAGATTTAGTGACCCGGTTTGGAGAAAAATTGCATGAGTGACCTAATTGGAACACTTTTGAAACCTGGTTATTATTCCGTGACATATTCCCTTGAAGGGCATTTGATATAGTTACAAGTAGATATGATCTCATGCAATCACGCTCTCATGTATATTTGGTTAATATGTATATGTGGTTGACTAGTTGTAGTGGAAATGTGGAATATGGTGATGTATATAACTTTTAGGGCTTTTTCTTACATTTGTGGATCAAATCGAATAAGTTACATATGAAGTAAGAATATCTTAATCATTGGTGTTGCTTAAACAACCAAGGTTGATTTTTTAATAATATATGTGGCATTCAAATCAACATAGAATATGTATAAGGGTGGTTAGGATGAGGTTAGGCATGCATGTAAATAAACCGAACGAGAAGTGAATTGTTCGTGAACCGTTTGGCAGGAAGTTTGGTATTTTTGTTTATTAAATAAACGAACTGTTGTGAACAAAATTTGTGTTCTTATAGCTAAACGAACAAACATGAACATGTCTCATTCGTTCATTTATATATGTTAGTGTTGTAAAACTCGCTAGGCGCTAGTCGGCCGATGGGTTACCGACTCAAATTAGAATTTTTATATTTATTTTTTTCAAAAATTATACACACACACACACACACACACACATATATATATATAAATAATTTTGAAAAGTTACATATAAAAGTCCACATAAGTACTTCAAAGTTCACATAGTATAGTTCAAACATAAACAATTAAAAATGTAAACATAACAAATCAATGAGAAAAACCAATAACTGGGGTTAACGGGTTAAAGCCAAGGTTCAATTGCCTTTCCAAAAAAAAATCAAGGTTTGATTTGGGCCGACCTGGACCGACTACCGAATAATGCCCATGACTAGCGATTAATCCTGATTTTTACAACATTGATGTACATTTATCTTCTTTTGTGTACGTTCATTTATTTACATAGGCATTTAAAAATTTTCGACCCACAGCAATTTAGTCTAGTTTTAGTAATTTTGTAGGCCCAACATATTTATGCTCATGATTACTGCTAATTGGTGTTCACTTGGTTATATCAGCTCATCTATAATCAGTTTTGCTCATTCGTTTACATTCGTGAACCGTTTGTTTATTCTATTAACAACAAACATAAAAGTACACGAACAAATTCGTTTTCTTAAAAAACCAACACCGACAAGAAAACCCTATTCGCTCAAAGTTAAATGAACGAAACGAACACAACTATGCTCTGTTTGTTTACAGGCCTAAGGTTAGGTGACCTTTAGAATTACACTTCTATTTGGCACTAAATGGTGTCTTTTTTGCATGCATTTGTCATGTGAATGTTGATTTTTGCTGGATTTGCATAAGAAGCATGAACGAAATTAGAAAATGAATGATTGCTTCAGAATAGTAGGTGGTTGATAGTTTTCTTCAGCAATGGTAAAAAATGAAGCTTGCTTTTTTTGCAGCTTTATACTAACAAAACGTCTTAACATGAATGCACAGAGAAGTTGATGTATTACTCTGAGAAATTTGATCCAAAGTTATTTCTATCCCGAGTGCACCGAGACACCCCTGCAGCTGATTTAGAGGCCGGTGCTATGGCTTTAAAAACAGATCTCAAAGGACGGACTCAACAGAGAAAACAACTGGTCAAAGAAAACTTTGACTGCTTTGTCTCTTGCAAAACAACCATTGATGGTATGTACTAATGACTGAGGGCGTAATGGTCATTATGCATAGTGATGAATGTTTATATGTTACAGATATTGAGTCAAAACTGAGAAGAATAGAAGAAGATCCGGAAGGATGTGGGACCTCACATTTATATAGTTCCATCCAAGGAGTTACTTCTGTGGCTAATCGTGCTTTCGCACCTTTACTTGAAAGACAGGTTTTTAACATTTTAACTTGGATTTAATATTTAATTTTGAGGAAAAGTTTAAAAGTTTTAATTTGATAACTTGTGTTTTTATTTTTTATTTTTAGGCTCAAGCAGAAAAGATTAGGTCAGTTCAAGGAATGCTTCAGAGGTTTCGTACATTATTTAACTTGCCGAGTGCGATTCGTGGCAATATTAGTAAGGGAGAGTATGACCTGGCAGTCAGAGAGTACAGGAAAGCAAAGTCAATTGTTCTTCCTTCTCATGTACAATAACTAAACTTAATCTCTTTTTATATTCATGTTTGTAGTTTTATTATAATATTGTGTTGTCGTCTTTTGTAATGTATAGGTTGGTATATTGAAACGTGTTCTTGAGGAGGTTGAAAAGGTTATGCAAGAGTTCAAAGGCATGCTTTATCGGTCTATAGAAGATCCACAGATTGACTTAACAAATGTAAGGACAATACATATTCATATACCAATAAAATCAAGTTTTGTAATGATGTTTCTTCGATGTTTATTGTAGCTTGAAAATGTTGTGAGGCTTTTACTGGAGCTGGAACCTGAGTCAGATCCTGTTTGTCATTATCTAAATATACAGGTGAGAAGCTAATACAAAAATTATAGCTTCATTTTAATCACATGAGCAAATTTTACATTTGTATACGTACATATATCTACACATCCACGCACATATAGGGCTGTTTAAAAAGCTCGTGGCTCTCACTCGACAATAGCTTGCTTGAAATCGGCTCAGCTTGTAATTGAGCCGAGCCCAAGCCAAGGTAAGCTCGGTTTGGTAGCTCACTTGTTAGGCTTGTTTAGCTGGCTTGTTTGTATTTAAAACCCAAAGTTTTTATTCATCAATATCTTTGTAAAAACTTAAAACTAATTTTATGTTAATAATAGACGAGCCAGCTCGAGCCCAACATTTCAGCTTGAGCCGAGCTGGCTCGTTTCAGATTGTAAGTAAATGAGCCGAGCCGGCTTGATTCGGTTTGTAAATGAGCCAAGCACGAGCCCATTCTGGCTTGGCTCGTTTACAGCCCTATGTATATGCATACACACACACACACGTGTAAATGCTTTAATTTTCTTGTTTTATGTGTACATATCAGAATCATAGGATCCGAGGTTTGCTTGAGAAGTGCACTTTTGATCATGAAACAAGGATAGAGAATTTGCAAAATGAGCTACATGAGAAAGCACTATCTGATGAAAAGTGGAGGAGAATCCAGAATGATTTAAACGAATCTGTGAGCACTTCTTTTTTTCTTTTTAATTTACAAAACACATATTATCTCTGCTCACCACTATAAATCTTAAACCTTATTTAATTTCAACTTTGTGTACTTTCTACAGGGTGCTTTTGATATGCCTATGGATGACTTATTAATATCAAATTCACAACCAAAAGATTCAGGTTCTGAAGAACTTGATGCTCTTCTTGGAAGATACATACGAAGATTAACTGCTGTTATTGTTCATCACATACCAGCCTTCTGGAAGGTTGCACTTTCTGTTTCAAGTGGCAAATTTGCTAAGGTAATTAATTATTTTCAAACTTCTAGATAGGCTTGTAAACAAGCCGATCAAACATGAATGGATCATGTTCTTGTTCCGTTCATTTAACTTTGCCCGAACACGAAAATTTAAACAAACAGGGTTTTTTTTGTTCATGTTCAAAATGAACATGTTTGTGTTTGTTTATATTCGTTCGCTAACAGTTAAATGAACGGTTCACAAATATAACTGAACATAACCATGCTAGGACTAGTTAAAAGTGGCGTGAAGAACAATGTGTTGGGCCTAAAAGATTATTAAAATCGCAGTAACTTGCAATGGGCCCTAAAACATAATGAATATATTAACAAGCGTAAACACACGAGCTTAAACAAACGTAAACCAACAAACACAAATGAACGTGAACTACCGGATAACGAATTTAAATGAACGAACTTAGATGTAGGCTCAAGAACGAGAAAGGTGTTCATACTTGTTCGTTTAACTTTAACCAAATGAACAAAATTTTATGTTGATGTTCATTCACTTAACGAACATAAACAAACTCCCCGCCGAACAGTTCGGTTCGTTTACAGGCCTACTTTTAGAGTAAATATATTATTTACTCTATTATATTGATACATCTTTCATTAACAGGCGGGAGACGAAAAGTATTCAACTCACTCTCTTGATGAAGTGTCGGGAATGATACAGAACACTATATCTGCTTATGAATCAAAGGTGCGTATTCTTTTATGAGAACTTTGTAATTCAAGATTCTTTTGTGAATCATTTCTTATGCTACTTGATTCTTAGGTCCACAACACATTTCTTGATCTTGGTGAGTCGAATATTCTTCGACCATACATGAGTGATGCAATAACAGATATATCTAAAGCATGCGAAGCTTTTGAAGCAAAAGAAGCAGCACCTTCGGTTGCAGGTATGTTGACTTATTTACTTTATTGTCTCTCGGTGTATCTTTATTTGTCGATTTCTTGATAACAGTTGCGGCTTTGCGTACGCTTCAATATGAGATCACAAAAACTTACATACAAAGGCTTAGTTCATGGATGAGGTCATCAACTGAAGAGATATCAAGAAACGAATTGTGGGTCCCGGTTTCTGTTCTAGAAAGAAACAAATCTCCGTACACGATTTCTCACTTGCCTTTAGCGTTCCGTTCGGTTATGGTCACTGCAATGAATCAGATAGATACGTAAGTAAAACATTTTTCTTGACAAGTCTAACTCACACCTGGAGAAAGTACAATATCAAAAGCACATTGTACAACAGTTATTCAAATGATGTGGCAACTTTATTTTCCAGGATGATGCAGTCTTTAGGGAATGAAGCAACAAAATCAGAAGATGCGTTTGTACTCTTTCAAGAAACTCAAGAATCTGTTAGGGTTTCATTTTTGAACTGTTTGCTCGATTTTGCTGGTATGTAGAGGGTCGTTATCATGTTTTTTATGTGTTCTCCGTTAGCTTATGATTAGAGGTGGTAAAATGGTTTGAGTCTAGCTGTATGGGCTAATGGGTATATCTGGGTATGGTTCATGTTGATCTGAAACATATTTCGTTAAAAGGTTTTGAACTTTATGTTAATAATGAGTGTGTCAACCACTCGACCTATAATTGCCAGAGTTACATTATTTGTACAATAATCTTAGTTTTTTAAGTGATTTGATTTAGAAGGGTAACTTAGGCCTCTAAACGAACCGGACTTTCAGTAAACCATTTGGCGGGAAGCTCGTTAATGTTTGTTTGTTTAAGGATACACTTTGGGCGACTTTTTCCCTTTTGATCGATTTGACTTTTATATGCTATTATTTTAATTACTCAGTTGACCGGTTAGAAATGGAACATAATCTGAATCGACCCATTAATAAGTAAATTGATTAAAACGGACACCTGTACTTATTACCAATCCTATTTGTGCACATGATTAGGTCACTTGGAGCAGATTGGAAGTGAGCTCGGTCAGAACATATCAAATAAAGAAAACGAAAATTCATTATTTCAAAACGGATATTCTGAAGAAATTTCATTTGAACCACTTCCTGGAAGTATTACTAATCCACACCAACAGCTGTTGATGGTGTTGAGTAACCTTGGATTTTGCAAAGATGATCTTTCTCGTGAAATGCATCATAAATATAAACACATCTGGATGCAGCCAAGGTATTAATGTTGGAAATAACATATTGTTATAATGTTGTCAAAATGGTTTTCGTCAAAATGGTTTTCACCTCAACAACTATGTTTGTGATTATCTCAAAAATAGATATCTAGGGAATGTAAATAGTAAATGCCACATCAGCACTATCGAAAGCATCTAAATTTTGCAGGGGAAAAGATGAGGTGGACAATGACGTGGATGATCTAGTTAGGTCTTTCTCTGGTATTGAAGAGAAAGTTCTTGCACAGTATACAATGGCAAAGGTTCATTATTTGAATTTAATATATGTTTTTCACATAACCGTAAATATTATATCTGCTCGGTAATAAGTATTTCTGTATATTTTTCAGGCAAACAACATTAGAACTGCTGCTGTTAACTATTTATTGGATGCTGGAGTACAGTGGGGAGCAGTACCTGCAGTTAAAGTAATAACCTTTTAATTAATATAAGTCCAATTTATGCTTTTATTTATGTTTTAACTGTAAAATTAATATTGACATTAATTGCAGTGTGTGCGTGATGCTTCTGTGGAGTTGCTACACACACTTGTAGCAGTGCATGCAGAGGTATTTTCACTCATATTTTTGACACTGTTTCTGGTCAACTCAGGCTGACCCGTTAATCTTGATTTCAGGTATCTGGTGGTTGTAAGCCTTTACTCGACAAGATACTTGGAACTCTTGTTGAAGGTTTAATGGACACATTACTCAGTCTTTTTCATGAACATAAAGAAACTGATATAAGAATATTGGATGCAAATGGTTTCTGCCAGCTCATGCTTGAGGTAAACTAATGTTACATGCAATTATAGGATTGTGTTTTTATAATAATTATTTTGGGATTTGAAAATTGAAATTGTTCTTGTGTTTTGCAGCTTGGATACTTTGAGACCATATTAAACCAGTATTTCACATCTGAAGTGAGTGAATCTTTAAGGTCATTACAAGGGGCAATATTGGAAAAAGCCACCGAGAGCTCGTCTGACCCCAGTGATACTCCAAAACACCGCCGCCGTGCAACTCGTGGAAGTGATGATTTAGTTGGAGATGATAAACAGGGGACCGTATCACCTGATGAGCTTATTGTAAGTCGCTCGTATCTCTACATATATATTGCTTTTATAAATAATGTCAACTTTTTTATTAAATTTCATTTAAATTTTTTTGTGGTTTGCCACTTAGCCCTTAATTGCCAGTTACATCATGTGTTTAAATATTTTGCCTGAGGCACTCTGTGCTTTCCGGATCTTGCCATTTTAGTCCGAATCACTAGCTTGGTGTTTTTCGGACATTTTAGTCTTTTTACTTGGGTATAACTTATTAATGCAGGGGTTATGATATTTAAATAATATAATTTTTTGATTTATATAATGTTAAATTACAAATATATATTATATACATATATATGATTGTAGTAGGGCCTACCTTTTTTTCAAATTAAAAAATATTTTACATTTTTATATAATGTATGCATTGAAAGATAGTACATGCATTAATAACTTGTACCTAAGTTAAAAAGAGTAAAATACCCTTCAACTTAGCTGAAAAGTTGGATGGAGCTAGTCAGTGGCAACAAAATGCAAACCACAATGTTTCTGTAGCAAAATTTTGAAAAAATGATGTAACTGGAAAATTAAGGCAAACCATAGGGACTACGTTTGAAATGGCTGAATTCTTGTTTTTTGTTTTGTTTTTGTTACTAAAGTTGACTGTATATTCGATATGTTGTTTTTAGGCACTGGCCCAACAGTGTAGCAACGAGCTACTGCAATTAGAGCTCAAGAGGACTCGAGTCAACACTGCATGTTTTGTGGAGTCGCTTCCGTTGGATCCGATTGTTCCCACAACGGTTAAAGCAGTGGCGGGTTATGGCTCGTTTAGAGACTCGCCAGGCAGGAGCTTTGGGGCGAAGCAAACAGTTGGGTCACCGAGTTTTTCAAGGCCCAGAAGGAGATAAGATATGTGCTCATGATCCAGTTGTTGAGTTAATAATAACAATAATAATATGTAATATTGAAAACATGAGGTGAGTTGCAATTGTGTGTATCTAGATTTATAAGTAATTACCAATTTTTTTGAATTGTGGTTGTAATTTTCAACTCTTTTTGTTGTACATGCTTGGCTGCTATCGATATATAATATTCATTTATTAAGTTTAGTAGTCTCTTCCTCTTTCCATGGATAAAAAACCACCATCCATTACAAAAGAATCCTACAAACTTGTTAATTGTCCTAAACATGTAAGGAAACATGATTTGTAACAGCAATTGAATAGTAGCGGTTTAAAAATGAGTGGAGGAGAAACCAAAATGACACCGTCTCCTCTAACAAAAAGAAATGGAAGGGTTCGCCTTGTGCTCTGCAAGCAAAACAACCCAACAAAGTTAAAACAAGTAGACAAAAAAGAAGATAAGTGATAAGGGGAAAAGTAGAGTTACCCTGAGAAGATAAGTTTCATCATCAATCTCAACGGTTGTTACAATCTCTTCAACATCCCCAAGAATCATGTTCAAATGCTGATCATAAGCCTGCAAATACTAATAAATATAGGGTAATTTGAAAGCCCAAATTATAATTATGTAAAAAAGTAATACATGTAGGTTGGCGCGTAGCTGACGGTCAGAACGAAGCTTAACGTAGATACGTTCGTCAAGACTGAGCCTGATCAGATCCAAATGCTCCTTCACTGCACTCTCCTCTTCCCTACCCATCTTCCTTCTTCCTTCTTCTGATAGATAATAACTAGTAATTTATCACCGCGCGTTGCGGCGGGAATTCGAACAATATCTACTCAATAAATTACAGTGTCGATATGTTACACGAAACTCAGTATAGCAATCGAAAGAGAAAAACCACCCAAAAGAATAAAGTTGTGATATATGCCACGATAAAAAAAATAAAGCATACCTTATTTATATTTCAAAAAAAAAACAAAAAAGAATACTAAAAAAAATAAAATCCTAGTATATCAAAAATATCTTGACACGTGTTCGGTTTGTGAAAAAGCTGAGACCAAATAAAAAGAATAATTAAGCACAGACAAACAAAAATGAATTAAACTAAAGCCATAAGAAAACAAATACTTAATTAACGACAAACAACAAAAATTAAATAAAAGCTTGACAACACTCATCGACCAACTGTGCCAATTCCGTTTGCTATCATATATAGCTAGAAGTTGCCATCGGCGCGTTTTGTCGGTTTCTTTTAAAACTAACAATAGAAATAGAAATTGAGCGCTACTTTACCACATCACCTTATTTTTATGTTGCTTGATTTAATGGAATATATAAATACATACATCTAAAAAAGAATTAGTATGAAATATATAAATACATAAACCTTAAAAACAATTAAAAAAAACCTTAAAACCGGCCAAGGATAGATTTGAACTCTAGACATGTGGTTTATAACATTAAAGCCACACCACCAAACCAGCTTCCATTTTGTGATAAGTTGCAGTCTAAAATCAATAAATCCTAAAGTAATATCAAGAATATAAAAAAAAGGAATCAGTGGTTGTCACATGGTAGCCACTTATTGGACATCCACTAAAGTACTGTAGCTATACGTTTCCTTTAATATATAGGGTAATATTATTATTATAAAACCTCAAGTAAAGTAAGAGAAAATTCCAATTTGACTCCCTAAGACATATCGTCGGGAGATGGAATAGCCCCTGAAAACGAAATTGCGCATTATGGACGTTTGTCATATTGGGCGGGGTAATCTGTGCCCTTCCGTCAATTGACCAAGCATTGACCTGTAAAAAATGTTGAAATTACGTTTTTACCCCTAAGCCTTTAATTCATTTTAAAAATAGTCACCCAAAACCAAGTGAATGTCAGGATTCGAACCCAAGACCTCCGGTTTAACAATCCACCAAAACAACCAATTGAACTAAGTTAGCGTTTGGTATAGCTATACAACCTAAACTATATATTATCATTTTTATCACTTCATCTTCCTCAATTATAATTAGAGTTCCTAAGTTTATATTCCACAAAATTAATTAACACTATAAGTTTTAATTCCGATGATTCACCACCTGCTGTCAAAGATTCTTTCATCCCACCATACTCTCTCTCTCTTCAAATCCCCATATTCATTCCCCCTAATTTCTTCATGATTCTGGGCATTATTTTTTAATCCAGTTTAGTTGAAATTATTATTATTATTAATAAATTCATGGGTTGTGTAGGTTCCAAGCCGGAGGACTCGCCGTCGGTTGATTTATGCAGAAAAATATGTCACTTTCTCGACGAAGCAATTCACCAACGTTACGTTCTTTCTGAAGCTCACTTAGCCTACTTTCATTCCCTTAAATCCCTCGGCGATTCCTTACACCGGTTCTTTGATCTTCATTCCGGCGACGGCGGAACATCTCCGGTGATCAACCTTCCGGCTAAGAAAAAGGGAGACGTTTCTGGCTCTCCGTCGCCGGTGGTGGGTCACCGGTGGTCGAATTCCGGGTCGGGTCATATTCACTTTCATTTAGATTCCGATGACTCTTTGCATTTACACTCTGAGCACGGCGGCGCGTCTCCGCCGCGTGCGTACGGTAATTTTAGTTATTCCGATCAGAATGAGTTGGGTTATGCTTATCCTCCGGCGGGTTATCCCGCAGACGGTTAGACGGTTAATTACATGAAGAAGCAAACGACGTCGTCTGTTATGTACCAGCAGAGGCCCATGAATTAGACAATTAATGATGTTATGCTGCTGTTTTACGATGATGATGATGATGATTATTATTATTATATTTATTATTTATTAGAAGATTACTAAAATACCAACAGTCAACTGATGGTGGGAGTCAGAAAAACCCGTCAGAGAAATACAGGTGTGCAACATGCGCAAATTAGTTTTCAAGGGCTATTTCGTCTCTCGACGATATATTTCAGGGAGTCAAATTGGAATTTTCTCGTAAAGTAAAGGCCATTCAATTCTTAGATATTTTTAAAAACTTCATTATTAAAAAAGTTATTATAAGCTAAAAAAACAAGATCTACTATTATAATAAAGGGATTAATCCATAGAGTAGTAACCAAGTTTCAACTTTGTTCCAATTAGGTCACTCATACTTTTTATTGTTCCAATTAGGTTATTTTACCTTCCTATAATGTTCTAATCCTAGGTTTTTTTTACCTATTGAAGAGGTAAAATGATGACATGTCATTTTTGTTAAATGTTGCTGTGTCAATTAGCATTAGAATTTTATAATTGAAATTGTAAATTATGATTTGACTTTTGATTTAACAATACAACTCTGGTCGCCCCCTTCGCCAACTCCGGCCACCCTCTCCGACAACTCCGGTCACCCTCTCCACCAACTCCGGCCACCCACTCCACGAACTCCGGCCACCTCTCTACCAACTCCGGCCACCCCTCCGACAACTTTGGTCACCCTCTCCACCAACTCCGGCTACTCCCTCCACAAACTCCGGCCACAAGATGTCGATCCGTTCCAAAATTCCATACCAGATTGATGTGGGAAGAAATTTGGGCTTTTTTTACATAATTTCTCAAAAAAAAGGGCACCAAGTTGAAGTTGGAAGTAGCCTACGACGGTGGTCGTCGGCACATGGTGTTGTTCTTGGTACAGTAGAGTACAAGAGTAGTTATACAAACAGAAAGTATGAGCGCGGTGGGGCTAAGACTGATACGAGTTGTCGGAGCCCGGTGGTGTTGGAGATGGTTTGGTTGCCGGAGAAGCTGATCTAGGGTTTGGGTTATGGTAGAGAGAGAGAGAGAGAGAGAGAGTAAAAAAATGAAACTTTGTGTGTATAGATAGCATATGGGTAGAAAAAAGAAAAAATAAGTTACACATTAATCAATTAAATTTAGATCCAGTTTGTAAAGCTGATAGAAACGATCCATATCTTTGAACTTCATATCTAAAAGAAGTTTATTAATTAACTTTGGAAATCACATATTTTGATGGACAGTACACTACCCTTAGTTTTCGAGCATGTAAATTAGTATTATTTTTTTCAATTTTATTAGAATAATCCACTAGACCACGCCCAACATGTATTTTCCTTTTTACATGTTCTTGAAGTTTATGACATACGGCATATAATTCTGATTTATCTGTTATAAAAAGGTTACATGTATTTAACGGTACGTATATTATAATGTGCGTAAATTAGTCTTAGGAGCTCGCTTGTTTATTATTTACGTACCTCAGCTGCAAGTTGCATATGGGCCGCTGAAAAATCAACAGCTGCTACAACATAAACTGTGACGATGCTGATGGTCGGCCATCAAAGACACGAAGATGCGTTTGGTTTTGCGTTTAATGCGGCAATAGAGTTCGTAAGAGGTGTTGTTATTGTCAGCTGAAAAGCACATCGAGGGAACATGCGATGATTTCGGTTGCCGCTTACAACGTCACGGAGTGGAGGTAACAAGAGTGATGTTTGTTTTGGTTAAAAGGGAACGGTCGGAGTGACCCGCCGAGTTGGGTGGGTTTTGCATGTCTTGACTTTGTTGTTGTAACCAAAGTCTTAACAAGGAAACTAAAGAAGCATGAGAGCAAGTTAGGATGCTTGGTTAGATTAAGCCTAGGATTTATAATTCAAAATATCTACTGAGGCGGTGCCACTATTTAATAGATGGTCTCCAATTATAGTTTTTGTTATTTGATTTGAAATGTTACACTAAAAATAAATTCTTGTAGGAGAAAAATAATAGATGGATCCCCTAGAATAATTTTCTTTTGCTTCAAGAGTTAGCAAATGCTACATGGAACGAGTAGATTTGAAAGTATCATATCTTTGTCCAATCAAATCAAACATATCCTTATCATTATTTTATTTAATAAATTATTAATTAATTTATAACTTTGTTGTGTTGTTTTTTTTTCATATGCGTATTTTTTTAATTATTTACATGGGTATATATAGTATTATATATATATATATGTATATATATAAATGATGATTATTTAATTATCCGGTTATTTCATCTTTCCTCTATAATTATTTTTTTACGGCACAATCAATATGTATATTGTTCCATCTTTCCATTTAAACAATGTTAAAAAATGAGTCAATCCCGCTGCGGAGCGTGGGTGTAAAACACTAGTTATAGTTAAAAACTAACTACCATTTAGACCCCCCTGCGAAACCATATTCGGATAAGTTATGATATTAGTAGTTGCGACATGGCAAGTCAATGGTGATCAAAACTAATTAAGAAAGGATTACCTAGTAATACTTGTTTTACATTATATGACATGGCCTTTTCAACAAAACCAATTAACAAAATTGTTAACCAAGACCTACCAAAACTAATTGAGGAAAAAATAAAAGCTATGCCTGTCAACAAAGTTGCACTTGAATCACCCCTAACTACCCTTTTTTATCTTGGTCTATGAAAACTTGTCTTGCTAAAGTAGTTGCCAAACCAAAACTTAGCACCACCCTATGAAAAGTTGTGACACCATGGCTTCTGACGTGCCTTGATCTCGGCGACTCTGATGCTTGTCATTTTTTTTAAATGCAAGCATCTTGTAAGTCAATGTTAAATGTATCCTGTAATAGGTAAAGAATGGTGTAAGTAATGTTAATAGACCTATGACTATTGAAGAGAGTTGAGTGTTTAATTATTCACGATGATAGTATATGATCTGTGTAACTATTGTTCATCAAAATAACATCTTTGAATTCATAAAGTAAATCAAACTTAAAAACCGAAATTTAATCAAATAGATCACAACACATTAATTTGCATTACTTTCCACCACACCTCCAAATTAACAATCAAATAAGCCACCGAACATAAAAATGTAAAAATCAAAGAAAACAATTTAAACATTTAGAAAAAACGAAAGCACATAACATATCCTAGCATATAACACACAAACTGCAACAATGATAAAAAAAAGTAGGAAATAAACCAAAACCTTCAATTCAATACTTACATTATGTAACCTTGTAATCGAAACCAGAGTGCATAACATCACCGTCGTAATCTAAGCACAAATGTCGGACAACATCATAGTCTTATTTTTGCCACAACAATGGTCAACCAAAAGTCAGCGGTCTCCGCCATGTCGTTGCCTAGGATTTCAAAACGGAACCCGACAACAGTCACAGCATCATCTAAGGTTTAAAAAATGGAACCCGTTAACAGACGAATTGGAGCCGTAAATGAAACAAGCAAGAACAATAATTGTTGGGGTTTTTTTCCCACAAGCAAACCCAACCCAGATCTAATTACATGGGGTTTATTATTTATTATTTTGTTTTAACAATAAATAAAATAAAATAAAAAGAAAAGAATTACACAACTAAATTTGTGTGTTTTGGTGACGTGCACAACAAATTTTGCGGGGTCTATAGGCTTTCAAATTAAATATGAGAGTAAACGGCGATTTTCGTTCCTGTGGTTTGTCTAAATATGCAGTTTTAGTCCAAAAGTTTTTAATTTGCGATTTTTTTCCCTATGGTTTCATTTCACCTACAATTAAACCTGAATTTATTAACCTCGTTAAGTCTGGTCGTTAAACCTATCAGCGTCCCTTTCACGCTGAGGGCAGTTTTGTCCTTTTCCCCCTCCAATTACACCCTAGCCCCTCACGAGAGCGGGCTTGCGAATTACGACTTGGTTTATTTGGGAAGAAAAGGGACAAAAATGCCTTCATGTGAGGGGCACGCTGATGGGTTTTAATGACCAGACTTAACGGGGTTAATGAATTCAGGTTTAATTGCAAGTGAAATGAAATCACAGGGACGAAAATCACAAATTTGAAACTATCGGACTAAAACTGCATATTTGAGCAAACAACAGGGACAAAAACCGCAGTTAACTCTAAACATAAAGAAAGGGTTTATTTGTAGTGCGAATTAGCGGTCGACATCATGTTTATTTATTGGGGTTCTTTACCACTGTCGTCGAAGAAAAAACATCGACGAAGAGATTTTAGTGCTCCAAGTTTTTTGGTGTTTTGTGGAGATAAACGATGTCCAGAGATTAGTATTTTCTTGTTAGTGTTACCACTTACTCGTTTGTTTTAATTCCATATACTTAAAGAAATTGTGTTTCGAGTATATGATGATTATTCCATATACTTAGAGAAATTGTGTTTCGAGTATATGAGGATTATTGTATGCCTCTAGTTTACACAGAGAAGACTTTGTACTGATCTATTATTGGTGATAGTGAATTTGGAGCTGCTCTAGAAGTCCTATGTTTTTTATTCTTTTCTTGAGAGGTTTTATACGCTAAAATTCTCGTGTCCCTTATTTGCATTTAACTACCATATTTGTTTGCATCCTCATAGGTTCATTCGGGTCGGGAAAAAATTAGCCAAATGAATGATTAATTCCGCATTATTTGTTTACCGTTTGTAGCTAGGTCGTTGTTTTTCCCAATAATAACCCCAAACCAAACCCTAATAGACAAACAAATAAAGACAAAAATAATAAGAAATAAATGAATCTGTAAGAAAAATAGATTGAATCAAAGATTAAATAAACCGTTACCTATGACTGAAAAGTAAACGGAAACCGAGATCAGAGGCGACGAATGACTAACTGAACAAAGTCAAGTAATAACAAAAAGAAACTCTCGCCAGAAAGCCCATACTATATCACTAGTGGTTGAAAACGGTGGTGGTCATAAATCAACAGTGGATTCTGCAGTAGCGTGGAGACAGAGAAGCGAAAAGAGAGATGAGTGGATTAAGTAACTGTGTAAGAAGAGATAAGTAGATAACATGTGGTTGTGAAAAGCTACGTGGAGAAAGGAAAAGCTATAAGAATATGTACAACATAAAGAGCCACCAGTACAATTTTTGAAAGAGTTGGTGATAGGAAACAATGTTTATGTGTGTGTTAAGATCTTTCGAATTTAAAAATATAAAATAATTAGTGTGAAAAAAATGTTTGCTCAATTTCTTTGATTTTTTTTATCTTCTATTTTTCAACATAGTGAAATAAACAATGGATGGTTTGCTAATGGGAGTGGTCTTAACACCCAATATACACTGCATATTGGGCTATACGACGCGTATTGGTCTACACGTCATGTATGGTTATAATGATCATGAAAATTTTTCTTAAATATTTTAAATCAAGTAGATTGCTTTTATTTTGGGAAATTCCTTAGTTTTGTTTTTACTCCTTAACCTTAAGGCTAGGTTGTATGACACGTTCCTCTAGGCCAAAGCAGAACACAACTGTCATACGACCGACACCTTTGGTTGATTTTAAACCGAATTCACGGTGGTTCGTGGCTAAACTCAGTAAATTTCGATTATTGT
The DNA here is from genome assembly GCF_021521415.1 of Bidens hawaiensis. Classification (NCBI taxonomy): domain Eukaryota; kingdom Viridiplantae; phylum Streptophyta; class Magnoliopsida; order Asterales; family Asteraceae; genus Bidens; species Bidens hawaiensis. The sequence goes on from NW_027497849.1 coordinate 156,759, forward strand.
GTTTTGTTATTTAATTGGTTAGTTGGGTGAAAAATCCATGGTATCCATGGGCACTCCTACTATCCATTCCTCATTTTGTTTTGAATATTATTTTGTTGGAGTTCATCATACGTGGCGGTTCACGGAATGCTCCAACTACGTTTGTTCGTATTTAGTTTGGTCGGTTAAAACGCCATGTAACGCTCATGGGCCGACAAACTCTATTGTATTGTTAATTCGTTAATTAGTTGGGACAGTTAAATGCCATGTAACGCTCATGGGCCGTCCAAATCCATTTCTTTTTTTGTTAGTTTTGTTGGGTCATTCAAATTACTATGGAAAGCTCATGGGAGGCCAACATCCACAAATATATTTCGTTAGTTTATTATAAAGTTAACTTAATCAAATAAAAATTAACTTTTAAACTGACCTAATCTCCTCGTGTAGTCATCACACATTAATCATAATGACTACATCATCTAATAACTATTTACGTTATGTACCCATATCTTATAATTTTTTACTTTTATTCCTCTTGATGCGATGCAAATCCCCAATTTCCTTAAAAGCAAGGTTATATAAGTTATCTAAGATAATATTTAATTAGTTTTCTCAACTTATCATTCATCTTATAATCTTTATTTTTTTGGTCCTCATAGAATGTCTCACCTAAGAAACCACCGTCGTCCTGGGCATCAATAGTCTAGTTCTTATGGCCACTGCGTGTATAACCAAGGAGTTAACTGCCGCAACATTTAAAATATAAACTCAAATTCAAAACATTAATACAACCAATTCAAACTTGTTCATTAACTTTCTTGATTGGAATTTTAATTCATTTACCCCTACTCATCCTCGCAACAACAACAACGACAACAACAAGCGTAAGTCTAAACATAAAAACTATGATGTTAATCAAATCAATCATTAGCCTCGACAAAATCAAAGTATCCCGAGCAATAAACTATCCATCGTTATTCACTCGTTATGCCCCACTAGTAGCTTTCATCATTAGACTCAATCCTCATGTCGTTTCTGCATCCAATGTAATCACTTCGTTCATCCTTGCAAATACTTTCCCTACACCGCCTAATGCACAAGCCGTCTTGCAATAGTCTATCCCTCATGCTCAACATGATGCCACTACTACTCGTGCTTGCTACCATTCAAGATACCCTCATCCTCTCAGCGATATATGCCCTCAGATTATCCATGCCAATCAAGTTCAAACTATAGTTACACCCTACTACATTACCCATTAAGTCCAAACCTATCAATCCCACGTCCTTCAAGCTCCTCTCGTGAAGCAAGATCATTTATACGTAACCCAAACTTATCAGATTCCGCACCCGCAAGCTTAAGCTTACCAAACCTACTCTAATCAAACCACCATCTTACAGACCGTTCACGCTTAAGTTATGCCGAATCAATCTACCACGAGTGCTCAAGCTCACATCAATCAAATCATTCAAGATACTCAAGTCCCAAGGTTTCAAATCATGCACAACTGAAGATTTAAGCTACTAGAAAACTTTGCCGCTCGTCGTATTCTATCTTACTTGAATTTGACTTTTCCGCTATGTATCGAATATTTAATAAATTTGGAATTAACGTTTTTATGAATTATTAAATTACTAATTAAGATTTTCTATTGTTATGCCCCTGAGTAAAGTTAAAATTATCGAAGGGTTGTTTTATAAAATTCCTCATTTTAAATCACCATACTATAAACTTTTGTTTATTTAAAGATGTCTCACTTAAAACTCCTTTCCCTAAAGATTTTCTATTCTTAAAATTATATTTCCTAACGTTTTTGTAAACCCACACGATAAGATGAATCATGTTGACCATCCGACGATCTAAATAATTATGGTCCGAAACATAATTATCAAAGTCCTCGCATGGAAATCAGAATGCGTATGATTGTGTGTCATAACATAGAATCGAAAGTAGTTGGGATAACGGTACAAATGTAAAGATAATAAGGATATTGTGGATACGCCGCTGGTACATCCTATATATAAGTGCTCTTATCAGATTTTTATTTGTCGCGTTGTTTTAACTATTGAAAATTCTATGCTATGATAATTTTTTTTATATTATATTTAAAATTTTCTTTTCCTTAAAATTTAATGACTTTGTTATAGCATCCTTTAATTTTGTGACGAAATTTCCTAAAGTATGGGAGACTATAACAACTCGGGTTTTTCGTACTTGAATTTGTATTCGTTTACCGGACTCGAGAATATATTTCGGATCTTTCAAATTATTAAAATCTTATATCTATTAGCATTTAACCGTGTTAGACTTATTTTATATTCATATAACTTTCAAACTCGTTAAACATTTAAAATCGTTTAAAACGGCTAAAAATCGCGTTTATCGAAGTTCAAGACTATTTTTGCCAAAAATCAAGACTTAAGCTCCAAGTTAAACCTTTTAATATTATAAAATGTTCAATTCCATTCCCTAAATAATAAAAACAAATTTTAATAGTTATCATACCCGATTTCGTTATTAATTGATTATTTTGTTTCCTAAACGAGTTCGTTAACGAAATAAACAAATTCTAACTCTTATTATTATGACCAACCTATCAATGAACCATACATACATCTTTAAACATCAGCTTCCATCCCAAATTCATGACTTAGGGTTTCATATTGGAGATCTCCTTCAACTTCTTCAACCTCCGGTTTCACTTTCAAGGCTCGAGAACCTTTGACTCGTCTTTCTTGTCTTTACCTCTAACATTCCGGGTAAGTGGTCTTCATGAAAAACATTTGTTTTTATCTCCTAAACAAATGCACTTAATCAATTTCACTGATTGAAGGAGTTTTAGTGGTCAATTTGATCCCAACCCGTTTAGGGTTCATAAAAAGTCAATTATCGTATTTAATCAATTACTATAACTTATGGTCAAAATTAGCTTTCGGGCCAGAAGAATTTTATGTCGATTTTGAGATTTTGAGTGTACTGACCAAAACTTGACTCCCAACTTGCTGCTTGGATCCTGGTCAGTACCAGCTTGCTTATTTGCTGAAAATCTCATAACCGGCGTTTTATACATCCGTTTGGATTGATTTCAATGGTTATGTTCTCGGTTTTGACTCTATTTTCTTATGTATAAGTATTGGGTTTGTTTGGGTCAGACACTCATCACGTGAACTTTACTCATTTAATCATTCTCTCGGTTTACTCGCTTAATCATCGAGGTGAGTAATCACTCCCCCTTTTTAGTTATTAAATCCTTTTGGAGACATATGCGTATTTACAGTATTTAATATTATTTACTATTAAAAAACCGCACCTGTTTAATCCTTGTGTGTATATCAGTTTATACCTAACTTACTAATTGCTTTCTTGCTTTGTTTGAACGCATTTTAATGAAGTTCCTCATTTATAGTATGATCATACGACTATCTTTGACAACCGATGTCCATTTTTATGGCAACGGTTTAGTCCTTTCTTGGTAACCAATGTCCATTTATGTAACATCCTACTTTTGATAAGAATTAATAAAATAAATTTCGTTTATTTTATAATGTGTCGTGTGTCGGTTTAAATAAATAAACTAATAGAAGGTGGGCATGGACTTTAAAATATAGAATAAAAGATGGAATGTGCCTTAGGTCCATGGGCTTAAGGGAGTATAAATACCCTTAAACCCTAAACCTTTCCATCTCTATCCATCTCTACACCATAGCCTACACCTTGGAAAACACACACAGACCCGAACCAAGATCCGAAGGCGAAAACCCGAGCTTGTTGCTGCTGGAACATCGTGACGGACCAAAACAACATCAAAGACCAGCTCGTGTTCGTATACCGACTCGTTTAAGGTACGTTTATGACTTGAACTTATTCGTTTAGGATCAGATTTCGTTTAGAGATCATAGATCTAGGTGTATATGGTAAAAACGAATCCAAAACAACAAACCTCACTGAAATTGGTTAAGATTCGATGGGTTAATCGATTGATAAACGAGCCGTACCTATATATGCCCAAATCGCACCCCTTAAACATGAATGTTTGGCCGATTTGATGGTTAGGGTTTATAGGCGCTTGAATTACGAGTTCAATATGGTACCAAAATCGTGTTTTTTCGTTAAGATTTGAGGGTCCAATCGCAAAAATCTGATTCTGTTGACTAATTGCTGCTCTTGGAAATTTTGACTTTGACCCTGAGTCAAAGTCTTGGTAAGATGGATGCAGTTCGTTAGGAGATAACGAATTAGTCATCCATTCGTTAAGTCTAGATAACGAATCAGTTCAACTATTCGTTAAGACAAGATAAGGAATTAGCTCACCAAATTCATTATGTTAAGGTAACGAATCAAGTAATTCATTACCCGCCAGTTCGTTATAAAAAGGTAACGAATCAGAGGACGAATCGGACGATGATAAGAGGACGAATTAGGATAACGAACCAGATCACAAAATATAACGAATTAGCTAACGAATTATACGTAATTCGTTATAGAGAATGGACTAACGAGTTAGAAAATAATTTAAAATCTTAATGGAAAGTGTGTTAAGACAGCTTAACCCCAGCCAGGGGCTCTGCCCCTTGGACCCCGCTAGGGGCTGCCGCACCTAGAACCCCGCTGCCAGGGGTGCTGACCCCGGACCCCCGTTCGTTGTGGTTAATAATTAAACTAGAAATATGATATGGATAGTGATAGTTAATTGATACGTGTAATTGTATACAGTTAGTTGTGCACAGCTCAAGAAGGGAATAACGATAAACGGTGAACATAACCGAATTCAGGTGAGTTTCTAGCCCCACTTCCTTGTTATGTTTTCGGGGCTTGTGCATACTCGATGTGATTAGTTAATACACTTACCTTAAATGGTAAGTGTATGTCTTATATGATTTATGTATGAATGAATGCATGATGATGCATGAACGATCTTCGGATATTGCGTGTACCGTCAAGGGATAGTTTAAATATATGATTGATATATATATATATATATGTATGATAAACAAATGATGTATGTGCTTTGGAAGTTATAATTAAGAATGTATAGAAAGGTATGGAAGGTATGGTTCGAAAGGGAACAGACCCTAATAATATCCGCGAATGAAGGGAACGGACCCTAATAATATTCACGAATGTAGGGTACGGACTCTAATAATATCCGCGAATGTAGGGTACGAACCCTAATAATATCCGCGAATGTAGGGAACGGACCCTAATAATATCCGCGAATATAGGGAACAGACCCTAATAATAACTACGAATGTTCTAGGACGAGGTATATGTATATGTGTATGTATAAAAGGAAAGAAAGAAGGTATGATAGTATGAACGTGTGAAGGAAGGTAAAGAACTATGTATGTATATGTACTTTCGGTACGAGTATATGAATGTGTAAGGATGTATTGTATGTTACCTGATTAACTAGAACTCAATCAGCGTAGCTGACTTGTAGTATGCACGCAGGTGAGTAGAATGAGGCAGCTGGTTTGAACGGGGCACATGGCAGAAGAATAAGAGTCTGGCATCTAAAAACTTGTTATGTTATGTTATGTTTTAATTTTGAAGGACAAGATGAATGTTTTAAGACATGTTATGACTTATTATTGTAATGTTATGAAAGTTTTAAGATTTCGCGTATGTTACTATTAACTCTGATGATTAGAACTATGTTGATGAGTAAATCCAACGTCCAAATGTGAGGCACCGGTAACGGGGTCTTACAATTTATATGGAATTAGTTGAGCCCTTTCTTTATGGTTGATTATTTGTGTATGTGCTTTGGCTTAACTGCTTATCTCACAGGAACAGTTTGCATCTTTCTTTATTTATTATATACTATTATAGTTGTGTCTTAAACTGGTGTTTTACTCACTCGACATGTGTTGCTGACAAACCTTTCTATTTTTTACGCATATGCTGGTTATCGTAGGAATTTAATGCAAGTTGGTGAAGACTTAGTGAATAATTAAGTTAGAAGAATATTTTAATCAAGACCACTAGAAATATAAATTTGTATTGTATTTATGGATTATGTACTTGTTTGTATTCGATTTAATTGAAAATTGAATGTAATTAAATAGATATTGTCATTTTTAAATATTTCATAATATAACCTTGAGAGCTATGAGCAATTAGCTCACGCCTCGGCATTTCCGCCTTAGGTTGGGGTGTGAGTGATCTGAGATAGAGAAGGAAGGGACCAGACCCTAATAATATCTGAGATAGAGAAGGAAGGGAACAGACCCTAATAATATCTGAGATAGAGAAGAAAGGGACCAGGTCCTAATAATACCTGAGATTAAAGAAGGAATAGACCAGACTCTAAAAATATCTAAGATGGTAAAGATAGTTATGTATGTATTATAAATGTATGAAAGATAGAAATAAAGTATGTATGTACGAATGAAAGAAAGATAACAGGCTAAGTATGTAATATGTATCTACGGATACGTATATATAAATATGTGAATTTATTGTATGTTGCCTGATTAACTAGAATTCACTCAGCGTAGCTGACTTTTAGTATGCACGCAGGTGAGTAGAATGAGAAAGCTGACTTGAAGGGGGACACATGGCAGGTGGATAAAGAAGTTGGCATCTGAAGACTCATTTGTTAATGCTTGAACTAAAAGACATGTTTTAAGTTATGTTTTAAAGACAAGTTATGAATGTTTTGTAATGAATGTTGAAGTTTTATTTATTCCGCGAAAGTTTTAATTAACTCTGAAATTTAGAACTATGTTTATGAGTAAATTTAATGTCCAAGTAGGGCACCGAGATCGGGGCCTTACACTATTTCACTCCTGAAATTTATGATTTTTTGTTATTTACACTTTGTAATCGTTGTGTTTTGATATCCGTTAGCAACAATCTTTACCTATATATTTCTTTCAACTTTATTCTTAAACCAACACCCATCTCTCAATGATTTTTAAAACGATCATAATTTTTTTCATTTGTGAATATTAAAATATATTTATACCATAAAAACGAGTTTTTGATTCTTTTTAGTTTGAGTATGGTATTGTTCTAGCTTTTTTAATTCAAAAAAATAATTAACATGTAACCTGATTACCGGTGTGTGTGTGTGTGTTCACCTCCGTATCACGTGGGTTCCCTTCTATAATCCTTTACATAAAAGTTAGACCGTCTTAATTAAGTCAAGACGCCACTTAGGTCAAAGAGCAGTCTTTGTATCATAAAAGTAAATAATCATTAATCAGGGGATTAGTCATGCGAGAAGTGATATTATAGCAAGAAGTACGAGAAATAAATCTGAATAATTGATTGTGTTTAATCAATGGTCTACAATAGAAATAGCACATTCGTAATTAAAAACATATATTTAACTAAAAAAGATTAGGTATGTGTATTGTGGTGTATGCCTCGCTAAACCAGACTTTAATGTATTTAACAGTTGGTTGTGTAAGGACGTGTAATTTAATAATCGACAAAATCATATTATGGGTAAAAAAAGATAGAACTTAATAATATGTTGCACATTTGGTTTGGAGTGTTAGTCGATGTAGATACTTTAACCTGAAATGACCATAATATTGTTTCATATGTTCTAAAGTAAATATGTCAAGCTAAATAAATAAAAAAAATAAGTATAAAAAAGACTAAAGGTTAAATAAGAAAGCAAGTAGAAAATAAGAACATAAAACAAAAGCCGATTTCTAATCATCTTATTTTAGTATGTTGTTAGATTGGTTTAAAAATGAGATGTTATATTAGTGTAATTAAGGAATAAATAGTATTATTTAATTATTAAAAAAACTTTTGAAATGTAACTTACGTTGAATGGTTTAATTATCAATTTTTTTTGGTCATTTAAGTATAGCACCCATGTATTTAAATAATTTAATATAAAAAATTAACTTGTTTGATTAGAACCTCTTTTCACAGTTCTCACATTAACAATCACTTAAATAAAATTAATCCTTACAAATTGTATACATAATCTTTAAATACTATTAAATCAATACAATGTGGACATATGGCCTTCAACTAGGCTGTCCACATTGGCAATCCAGTCAGCAAGTTTCCTATCTCAGATTGTCTAATATTGTGACACGTGTCCTGCTCTCCAGACACCAAAAATAACAAAACCGGTTTTTTTTTTCACAAAAAATGGTTGCAGCCAGCAATTCTCTCTCTAATCTCCTCATCATTATACGAACCCTAATTCCGCCGGTGAGATCTACAATCAATTCCACCACTGATATTCGTTGTAACTTCCCGATAAATATACGAATCCTACATCCGTCGATTCGATTCACCATGGAACCTCTAGATTGTTTACCAACAATACGAGCCCTAATTCCGCCGTTCGGTTGCGCGCCTATTGGAGACATCAAAATCCTTGGAATTGATTCTCCGATGATTATATTCAAGGTAACGAGCAATCCAATTTTGCAGTTACAATATTTTATTTTTTTTTAATTAGTTCCGGCCAATCTGTTATACATATATTTGTTGATATCTGACTTTTCCGGTCAATTAATTTTTATTGTGTTTATTTTATTTTATGTACTTTAAATCGTACCTATTTATGGATAATTTTATTTAAAATCAGTAATTGTTTTGTTTGTTCAAGTATTATAATTTTCCGGTTAACATGTTCTTATAGTTTTGTTATTCAAAACTTGATATTTAAATTTCCGGCTAACATCCGTTCAATTTATTATGGCGGTCATTTTTATATTGTGTTTTTATATTTAAATTTCAGAATTTTACATCCGACCAATCTCTGTTTTTATTTCTGTTTAATTTAAGATTATTTTCTTTGTCCAATTATTAATTTATTGCGGCTATCCTGTTTTTATAGTTTTGTTCTGCAAATCTTAAAATTTTGATTTCACGCTAATTTCCGTTTTTTTTTCCGACCAGTTTATTTTTAGTTTAAACAAATAACAGAAACTTTAAATATGGTTAACATTATAGTTTTAGTAACCTTTCAAAATAATAATTGGGAAATTTTAATTTTGTTAAGACTATAAGTTTAGTAAGTTTTGAAATAATAATTGTGATTTTATGATTTCCTTTACTTTTTCCGTTTACCATATAATAATCCTAAATTAAGGAATATATTTTGAAATAATTTAAAAAAACCCGTTTCATTGTGAAATATGAATTTAATTTTGTTAACATTATAAGTTTAGAAAGTTTTGAAATAATAATTGTCATTATTTTAAAACAAACTATTTATTTTCAAATTAACAATAATAACAATAATTAATAATTAAGTAAAGAATATATTATTTCATTGACTTTTTCCGTTAACCATAAAGTAATATTTTAGAAAATATTTCAATAAACCCGTTTCATTATGTTAATAATGAAAAACTTACCTTAAATTTATAAATATAATAAATCTGTTATTTTTGGGATAAGTATATCTACAATAAACCGCTAAAATTTGTTTCATTTTTTATTTAGAAACTTTCTAAACATAATACGTTTACCATAATTTATAGTTTATACATTCTGCTATATAAATATCTTGGTAATCACATAATCCATTATCATAGTGTTCATAACTAAAAATTCTCCAAAAACGTAAGTTCATCCCTTTTTATTCATTTTGTTTATGTTTCAAATAATTTCTTCTAATCTTTTATATTTTTATTTTATTCATAGGTCAGAGGAAGATCAAAAATCTACCATGCTTAATGAGATTGATGTTCTAAAAACATCACCATCAACTCTGAAGGTTAGAGTTTTAAGAATGTGGAGCATAAAAGACAACAAAAATGTGAATGAGGATTTTCTGATCGAGATGGTGCTCATGGATGAAAATGTACTTATTTAATATATTTTTTTACTTAAAGATTTTAATTCTCATATATATTTTTTGCTTTAATGACAGGAGAATCGAATCCAAGCAACAGTTTACAAACAGGATATCTTTAGATTTAAAAGATTCCTCAAGGAAAGCTCAACTCTTACTATAGTTAATCCGAGCGTTGGTTTAAATG